>NC_060237.1:10348587-10579250 GCF_021155775.2 Neodiprion pinetum | reverse complement strand
ACCCCCCACCCTCTCGCGCCCACCCGCCCTCCCACCCTCCCTCCCTCCCTCCCTCCCTCACGCCCACCCGCCCTCCCTCCCCCCCTCCCGCCGCCCGCCCCTCCCCACCCCTTTCCTTCCCTTCCCTTCCCCTCCCCTTCCCTCCCCTTCCCTTCCCTTCCCTTCCCGGCCCGTCCCTTCCCCCTCCCCCCTCCTCTCCCCCCCCCCCCCCCCCCCCCCCCCCCACCTCCTCTGAGGAGAGGAGAGGTCCTCTCCCACGGCCCACCCCGCCTCCTCCTCGTCCACCTCGTCCTCCTCCTCGTCCACCTGGTCCTCCTCCTCGTCCAGCTGGTCCTCCTCCTCGTCCACCTCCGACCACCTCGGGTAATACCTGGAATAGTAATGAATATTTTTAGTATAGGAACACATCAAAAATATTGTGTAAGGATTAATGTAAATAATCAATTAATTAATAATGTAATAAATTGTACAAGATTATTCATAGCTACTGAATATGTGCTTGCACGAAAAATGAATTGAAATGATTTATTGTAAACGTGACAAGTTTGTAATATTTCAGATGAAATATAATTACAATTGCCATCAAATATTATAAAAGTGTTTTACTCACCCAGCACAAATCCTCGTCCTCCTCGTCCTCCTCCTTGTCCATCTCCGACCACCTTCAACCACCTCAGGTTATACCTTGAATAGTAATAAATATTTTCAGTATAAGAACACATCGAAAATATTGTGTATGGATTAATATAATTGAGTAATTGATTAAATAATTAATTAATAATATAATAAATTGTATAAGATTATTCATAGCTACTGAATATGTGCTTGCACGAAAAATGAATTGAAATAATTTATTGTAAACGTGACAAGTTTGTAATATTTCAGATGAAATATAATTACAATTGCCATTAAATATTATAGGAATATTAATTAATGAATTAATAATATAATAAATTGTATAAGATTATTCATAGCTACTGAATATGTGCTTGCACGAAAAATGAATTGAAATAATTTATTGTAAACGTGACAAGTTTGTAATATTTCAGATGAAATATAATTACAATTGCCATTAAATATTATAGGAATATTAATTAATTAATTGATAATATAATAAATTGTATAAGATTATTCATAGCTACTGAATATGTGCTTGCACGAAAAATGAATTGAAATAATTTATTGTAAACGTGAAAGTTTGTAATATTTCGGATAAAATATAATTACAATTGCCATGAAATATTATAAAAGTGTTTTACTCACCGAGCACAAGTCCTCGTCCCCCTCCTCCTGAATCACCGAGATTACCCGCAACCACCCCTAACTACCTCCAACGAAAACCGCCAACCACCTCGAGTTATACCTCGAATACTAATAAATATTTTCAGCGTGAGAAAAAATCAAAAATAATGTGTAAGGTTTGATATGAATTTTTTATCGACATATTTTACCAAAAAGATTATGAGAAGATAGTAAAGTTATAGAAATTTTATTAGCGCACCGACAGCTACTGAATTTGGGCGTGCGCGAAAAACGAATTGAAATAATTTATTGTAAACATGAACCAGGAACCACGGAGCGCTTATCCTGGAAGTCGAGAAATTTTATTAGCGGACTGACAGCTACCGAATTTGGGGTTGCGCGAAAAACGAATTGAAATAATTTATTGTAAACATGAACGAGGAACCACGGAGCGCTTATCCTGGAAGTCGAGAAATTTTGATAGCGGACTGACAGCTACCGAATTTGGGGTTGCGCGAAAAACGAATTTGAATAATTTATTGCAAACACGAACGAGGAACCACGGAGCGCTTATCCTGGAAGTCGAGAAATTTTGTTAGCGGACTGACAGCTACCGAATTTGGGGTTGCGCGAAAAACGAATTGAAATAATTTATTGTAAACACGAACCAGGAACCACGGAGCGCTTATCCTGGAAGTCGAGAAATTTTGTTAGCGGACTGACAGCTACCGAATTTGGGGTTGCGCGAAAAACGAATTTGAATAATTTATTGCAAACACGAACGAGGAACCACGGAGCGCTTATCCTGGAAGTCGAGAAATTTTGATAGCGGACTGACAGCTACCGAATTTGGGGTTGCGCGAAAAACGAATTTGAATAATTTATTGCAAACACGAACGAGGAACCACGGAGCGCTTATCCTGGAAGTCGAGAAATTTTGTTAGCGGACTGACAGCTACCGAATTTGGGGTTGCGCGAAAAACGAATTTAAATAATTTATTGTAAACACGAACGAGGAACCACGGAGTGCTTATCCTGGAAGTCGAGTTTCACCGCGTAGCGGACCCGAAGCGCGGGATCCGGGAGGTTGAGAACCCGGTACTCGAAATACGTAGCGGACCCGAAACGCGGGATCCGGGAGGTTGAGAACCCGGTACTCGAAATTTGCGGAGCGCGACTCTCATCCGTCCGCTCTACTGCGCGGTTGTCTCCAGACTGAGGAATTCGGCTAGCTGATTTCAGATCGGTAACGTCACTTTCTGAACATCCGACATCCAAACTTTAGTTTCGACCTTTAATACTATGTATGATGATGTACGATGTACGATGTATGATGTATGATGTATGATGTATGATGTATGATGATATGATATGATGTATAATGATTTTAGTTTTCACGTTTCATACAAGAAATACGCACTTTATCTCTCCTGCCGATTCCAGACTCAAGCGGCCAGGCCCTTCGATGGTCAGCCGTTGACTGAAGATATATTTTTCAGTGAACGGGTCAGCTAATAACGCTGCCGTTCTGCGACAGTTGGATGATGAAAAATTTCGCTCGTATCTTTCAAATGTGTGTTAAAATACACTCGAAGTGTTGAGAAGCTTCGTTCTTTCTCTCTCTATCACCTTTTCAGGTCTTTAAACCACTACGCAGCGTTAAATACCGTCTCATATACGAAGCATCCATTTCATCTCGTTCAAAATTAGCGCATCCGTGATGTATTACAGTTACTCTGAATTTTTTTCCATCCGAATACTTTTCGAAAAACGATTCTGCTCCTCCACCCAACGCAGATACTTCACTTGCGACCAGCTAAAACAGCGTTTCGATTCTATGCCTATGAAAATTCAAGATCGAGAGAGCGAATGAAAAGTTGTTGGAATAATTATGAATACTAATGTTATGGAATACATCGAGCGCGCGTCGAATAGAATCCCATTTCGAAATGAATAATTCTTCTCTTTTCGTATCATAGCTAATCTAGTAATATAGGTAAATAGGATGGTTGGAGGTGTTCGGAAATGGTAGGACATTTCAAAAGTTAAAGTCGACGATGATCCGGTGCATCAATTTTATCGTTACAGATTTTCTTTTCCCATGAGGCATAGAGTATTCAACAACGATAATGCAGTCCTTAAAATTCATCATTCATCTCTGTCCGGAAAGCTAATTCGCAAGGCGTGGTATTCTAGATATGTCAAAACTAAGCTAGCGGCACGTGTTTGCATTGTTAGAAAAATACCCGTACTCTACATACACTGTTTCTAATCTTTTGCTACATTTGGTTTAATCCCCATGCTTCCACAGCACGAATAGTCGGAAATGTTTTTGATTATCCATAATAAAATAAAAGAAGTAACAAAGCTTAAATTTATTGTTAAAGCTCTAATGAATACATCAAACTGCGGTCGAATTCATTTATTATTTGTACATGACCTTTGTATATTTGATAAATTATTCCTAAATACATTGAAACATATGTATTTATAATGAAATATCATGCAATGGACTGTGTTAACTATAAACTATAATTTCTATCAAACAGCTGCTTTTATGTCAACAGGGCTTTGAGACTCAGTTAAGTTGGATCTCGATTTTTGCCATTGTATGTAGGACATTGGGTTACGAGAACAAATGCGAATTACGAAGAACTCCGCATTAGAGATAAGGATATTTTAGTTCAAGTATACCCATACACAGAAATCCGTATGTGAATATACTACAACCTCTGTGTTTATTGTAAAAGTCTAGTTTTAAATATGTGCATATATGTATATACACGTGCATAAGTATACATATAAATATATACACATACATGTACATAAATAATTGCCAAGAAATTAGAAACACTCACAACTTGTCGCAAATAGAGTAAAACGTAAGGTTAATAATATACAAATTACACAAACGCACCATTAAAACATGGCAAGGGTAATCCTAGTGCAGTGATTGTACAAACTGAAGAAATATACATTTACATATACATCATATAAATTAATAGTCTAGAAAAGAGTATTTAGAGAGCTTATCTAATTCCGATCGTATCACAATAGATCATTAACATAATCAATATACGGTTAAAGCTGTATTAGCTACATTCACTATTAGAGATAATATTTTTTATCCATTTTTACAGTTATTCAATTTCTTGTACAACAATTTTTCAAACTTCACCGCAAAATGCCCAACGAGTTCTGGTAGTGCAAATACGAGTCCAATTACCTTACAGATGGCATTACATTGATTTTTGCCTTCTCGCGTCGAGTTATAAATACAGATAAATCTCAATGAGAGCTCATTTCTATAAGATTTATTGCAGTGCTGTATTCGTAGCTATACCTGTTATTCTATATTATATACTGTCCTAAATTTTAAACACACAGCACAACAATGGCTGAAAGCACAATGGCAAGAAGAGAGGAGCAATTTGCATTTTAATAAATCTTTTCTTCTTTATACGTAGCACAGCGATGTCACGTCGGAGGATATGTACTAGTGGATCACTAGGTGGGGCACAGAACTGAAACATAATTATGTTGAAAATCTTCAAAGTCTCTTACAGAAAGTACGTACGTTGCCAGATCTTATATACCAACAATGAATATTCATGGATGCTATATTCATAAATACTTACAAAAGTAAGCTAATATTTTACCCGCAATTGCTTATTACTGATAACTTGATATGATAATATTCCCTCCCCGCCCCACCCCGCATACATCTACTTCTACTCCTACTACTCCTACTTCCTGATCCTACTCCTACTCTAATGAATATGATAAAAATGTTATACTCACAGTGTACAAGTCCTCGTCATCCTCGTCCTCTTCCTCGCTCACCTCGATCACCCGGAACCACCGCGAACTACCTCGGGTTATACCTTGAATAGTAATGAATATTTTTAGTATAAGAACACATCAAAAATATTGTTCAAGGATTGATATAATTAATTAATTAATTAATAATATAATCAATTTTATTAGCGCATTTGAAGCTACTGAACATGTGCTTGCGCGAAAAATGAATTGAAATAATTTATTGTAAACGTGACAAGTTTGTAATATTTCGGATGAAATATTATTACAATTGCCATCAAATATTATAAAAATGTTTTACTCACCGAGCACAAATCCTCGTCCTCCTCGTCCACCTTGTTCTCCTCGTCGTCCTCGTCCTCCTCCTCGTCCACCTCCAACCACCTCCAACAACCACCGGCAACCATTTCGGGTTATACCTGAAATGGTTATAAATATTTTCAGTATAAGAACACATCAAAAATATTGTGTAAAGATTAGTATAATTAATTAATTATTAAATAATATAATAAATTTAATTATCGCATTTATAGCTACTAAATATGTGCTTCCGCGAAAAATGAATTGAAATAATTTATTGTAAACGTGACAAGTTTGTAATATTTCGGATGAAATATTATTACAATTGCCATCAAATATTATAAAAATGTTTTACTCACCGAGCACAAATCCTCGTCCTCCTCGTCCACCTTGTTCTCCTCGTCTTCCTCGTTCCCCTCCTCGTCCACTTCAAACCACCGCCAACCACCTCCAACAACCACCGATAACCACCTCGAGTTATACCTCGGAAGTCGAGTTTCACCAGGTAGCGGACCTGAAGCGCAGAAACTACGGAGCGCTTGTCCCGGAAGTCTAGTTTCACGACGTAGCGGACCTGGAGCTCAGAAACTACGGAGCGCTTGTCCTGGAAGTCGAGTTCCACCAGGTAGCGGACCTGGAGCTCAGAAACTACGTAGCGCTTGTCCCGGCAGTCGAGTTTCACCAGAAAGCGGACCCGGAGCGCAGGATCCAAGAGGCTGAGAACCCGGCACTCGAAATCTGCGGAGCGCGATTCTCATCCGTCCTCTCTACTGCGCGGTTGTTTCCAGACTGAGGAATCCGGCTAGCTGAATTTAGGTTGATGACGTCAAGAGAAAAAAAAATTGTGTGACGTACTTTCTGAACATCCGAACATCCAAACTCTGGTTTCGAACTTTCATACTATGTATGATGTGTGATGTATGATGTCTCGTGATGTAAGATGTGTGATGTATGATGATATTTCATGATGTATAATGATACTAGTTTTCACATTTCACAATCAGACAAGAAATACGCACTTTATCTTTCCTGCCAATCCCAGATTCAAGCGGCTAGGGCCTTCGATGGACAGCCGTTGACTGTAGTTATATTCTTCAGTGAACGGGTCGGCTAATAACGCTGCCGTTCTGCGACAGTTAGATGATAAAAATTACTGCTCGTACCTTTCAAATGTGTGTTAAATTACACACAAAGTTTTAAGAAGCTTTGTTCTTTCTCTCCCTATGAAAAAAAAATCTACAACAATCACCTTTTTAGGCCTTTTAATCAGGACACTGCGTTAAATACCGTCTCATATACGAAATATCTATTCAATCTTAATCAAAATTAGCGCATCTGTGATGTATTACAGTTACTCCAAATTTCTTTCCATCCGAACGCTCTTCGAAAAACAATTCTGCTTCTCTACCCAACGTAGATACTTTACTTGCGACTAGCTAAAATAGCGTTTGGATTCTATGCCTACGAAAATTCAAGATCGAGAGAGCAAATGAAAAGTTGTTGGAATAATTATGAATATTAAAGTTATAGAACACATGGAGGAGCAGTGGGACGAAGAGGACGAAGGTGGTCGGCGGTGCTAGGAGGTGGTTGGAGGTGTTCGGAAATGGTAGAAGGTGGTAGGCTTTGCTAGGAGGTGGTTGGAGGAGGTACGTGGTGATAGGAGACGGCATGGGGCGGTAGACGGCGGACGGAGATGGTATTTGGTGTTTGGCGGTGTTAGGAGGTGGCAGGGGGTGTTTGATGGTGCTCGGAGGGGGAAAGAAGTGTTTGGCGGTTGTTGGAAGTGATCGGCGGTGGTCGAGGAAGACGAGGACGACGAGGATGATGGCGCAGCAGCGGGGATATGCAGGCGAAGGAGGACGGGGACGACGTGGACTTGGAGGACGCAGGTGCTCGACTGTTGTTGCGGTGGTTGGTGGTGGACGCGGTTACGCGTCTTTTTACGGGGATGATCGAGCCGATCGACATTTCCAAGTTGCAGTCGACAAGTAGTCTTACGTACTCACTTTGTAGCGACTCAATCTCGAGTTTCCATACCGACACTACTTTCGCTGCTACGAATGTCGGTGCGAGTCCGTTAGGTAGAGTCGTTAGAGCAGAACCCTTCTATGCTCCTAGGCCCTCCTGGGCTCACCTCCCCGCCGAAAACTGGTCATCAAAATTTATCCAGGGATATCCGTCTCTATATTCTTCAGTCAACGATTCTGCGCTTCATAACACAAATATCACATGATGTCCTTTTTTGGCTGCTGACTTTCGACCCGTTGCTCGCAGCGTTTGTTGACTGTGCCTAATCGATTTGTATCGCAAAATTACGTCAATGTAGGATTTTGATGGAAAGATTTTTGCGATTTTGAAAATCTTTTGTTGATGACGCAAAATATTGCAAAGGAGAAAGTGTTACTTTTTTCGTTCTTTTCGGTGAGAATCATTTTTCGTTTCAGAATCGATTTGTACGACTCTTTACAGACTCATTGAACCCCCAGAAAAGCGAAAAAGTCGACGTATAGAGCTTAGGACCAACAGCAGCTAAATTGGAGCGTAAATTCTTTGTTCTTCGCAGTAACTCTTGATCCTCTACTCGCAACGTATTTGAACTGCGCCTAATCAATTCCGCTCGCAAAATTACGGTGGTATAGTGCATCAAATAATTTATTCGAGGACTTTTCGAAATCGCGAAAATTTTCGCCAAAAGTACGAAGGGGTAAGACGCGTGCCAACTACACCAACCAAGGAACGCCTCGCTTAACGTCATTTATTGACGAAACTATTCTAATTCGTAGTTCTCGTTTGCTGAACTCATTATTGCATAAAACTAGCCCTACGATGGCTCATTTTATTTTTCATTCTTTTCAAAATGGCGGACAGTCTCTCGTCCATGGACACTATGGCTTCAGAAATGAGCGAAATTACACATTTTTCAATAATTTTCAGGGTATCAGTGACTTTTATAAGTTCTGTTATAACAGAGTAACGCACCTACGATATTTGAACCGTTCCCGTTCATTCGTTTATTGATCAAACGATGATGAGAATGGATGCGTTTGTTCGGTCGGTAAAGGTAGAAGTCCTACACGCCTTGAACATTGTGGTAAACGATGTATAATTCAAGTAAATTTCATCACAAATTATTTCATGCAACATATTTATAAGCTTTCACTCGGCATGCACACCACGATTCATACGCATTGTGGTCATAGGTCCAAGAACGCTGATTGTACCTAACGTTACGCAACTCGTGTCTCATCCCACAATATCGGATGTCGGTACATACTGCTCTTGATTTTATTTCAATTTTTGATTTTCACACCATGCTCCAACAATGAAATTCATATTCCAGCGCTCTCTTTGCCAGTGTAATAATTCGTCTTAACGAAGGGCATCTTCGAGACCGTAGCTTTGTAAGTTTTTCCCCTAATCTCTACGAGGACACCGGATCCTGGGTGGCATAAGTTCAGAGGTAAGTAGCCCATGGCGATGTGCCGACCCAAGGTAGGACTCGGCCCTCCAGAAGTCACTTTTCCAACGGATTCACCCTCCGGTGTTAGTAGCACGGCTCCTGCTCTCGCAGGGGGTCCTTGTCCTAAAAGGAGCCCGACGCGCTTACGTAATGGCTTTGTTAAGATTTGGAACAATATCTTCTCTGCCCCCGGAAAGTTCTTCTCGGCTCTTCGGCGTTTCGCTTTGGATAATAAAGCAAATTGTTCCGTGTTAGTATAAAAGTATGTAGTGTTTTTGCTTGGCATGAAACGAGAAAAAATTGACCGGATTCCATACTCACCGATCAACCACGTTAAGTCAGCTTCCACCGGCGTTGTTGTCTCGTTTATGTCGATTCCGTAAAGGCAAAGGCCGGCTTCCAATCTGCGTGTTAGTCAATCATCAAAAGCGATATTGAAATCATCGTGAGTACATGCATGTAAATTGGACGAAGATTATCGGTAAAGAATGTTCCCGCACCTTAGACTATCCCTTACTCCTAAACCAGCCAATTTGACATACTCGGCGCTAAGTATCAAGTCAACAAATTGTCTGGCAATCGTTCGTGGTAACGATATTTCGAAACCATCTTCCCCCGTGTAACCGCATCGTGATATTCTGATTTGGTTTCCAAAAAATTCCGTTTTCAAGCTGTGCATGAATTTCAGGTCGTTTAAATTGATCGTCGTGAAACTCTGAAGGGCTTGGCTTGCCTTCGGCCCTTGAAGTGCAACAAGTCCCTGCTCCAGGGGATCGAGGAATTCCAAAGAAACTTTCTTGTCGTGAGACGTGAATATTTTCTGTAAATATAAACGTTTTTCGTTTTTACACTACATGATCTTTGTTACCCACTACGACTCTCAAATCAATCAAGTACCTGTTGTTTCAGAAGAAGTTCGCTATCTTCGTCGCGTCGTCCCGCGTTGGAAACAACGAAGAATTTGTCTTCGCCGTCCTTCGTTATAATGAGATCGTCAAGTATACCTCCTTGGTCGTTCGTGAAGACAGTCAAAGCCGCTTTACCGATGGGGAGATTTTTAAGATCGCTCGGTGTTAACGATTCCAAAAATTCACCAGCGTGTCTGCCTGATACAACAGTCTGCAGCATGTGTCCAACGTCGAAGAGAGACGCGGCCATCCTCGTGTGCTGGTGGGACGTTGCAATTGCTTCTCCATATTGAAGAGGAAGAAGCCATCCTGCAAAATCGACCAGCTTTCCTGTAATAAGAACGTGTATTTGGTTACAGAAATGTTCCACAATTCTCAGACGCATTGCAGTCGGCAATATTTGGTTATCAAGACATTAAATTGACGCCAAGGTATTATTCCGACTTCTTACTAAATGAATAACAATAGTTCTGAAACGATATTTTCGAGACTACAATGAACTCAAGTCTTTCCAAGCGCCAGTAAATCAAATGCATTACGTAATTTACTTGCGAAAAGAAAAATCCCCAGTTTACGTGATTATTTTCCATTTCAGCTACACTGCGTCAACAAGTGTATTTGCGCATTGAAAGTGGCGGGTCGTGGCGCTTTGTTGATGTGACGTCAGTGCGCACATCGTGGGAGTTTTATCATCGTGCAGCGAATGATATCGGTTTTAGTTATTTTTAGAGAATATTACCAATTCCACCGGTCAGATCATCTGATAATAGACAAATAGGCGTATAATTTATCCCCATTAGGCAGTCTCCTCCAAGTTGTCCTTAGCCCCTGACAAGCAAACATCCAAACCGTACATCTTTCGTAGCAATGAGTATAAAAAATTACCCAATGGAAATTAATTTCAAATATCTCAGCTGCTAATAAAGCTAGCAAGATTTCTTTTTAAATTATAGTTCAAGCAATTCCGCATCAAACGGTTGTATTATGAAAGTAGTTAAGTGGAACTAAACGAATAAAAATGATCGTTGAAGGGATTCAATCCTTACAGTCTGCGCCAAGAGTACAAGTTTTTTAAGGGGGAAATTTCTTCCTCATTGCCTGTCAGGGGCTAAATTGCAACAGTCAAAATATCTAGCAAGTGCAGAATCACCCTTCATCCCAGGATTAATACCCGACGAGACTCACACTAAGAATTCCTTTATTGTACCGAACGCCCACACAGTCGCATATCATGTGGGCTAATAACCAAAAGAGCGCAGCCCAGAGTTCTTCAATAATTGCTGATTCTACTGGCATAAGGGCGTATGCAACAAAAATGAAAAATATCCGCCTCATTCCGCAAATCGGTAAAGCAGTGATTTACGCCCGTTTCGATCTTACAATTAGCCGTCGATATCAGAACTAGTCTGTGTGCCCAAAGGTCGGTTTTGAAGCACGTAGCTTGCCGGGGACGATAACGTCAACAATGGACCTGTCAACATTTAGGCCCGTGTTATGTGCGCGGCTCATGTGATGGAAGAAGAACGAACTTGAAATACTGGCTCACCTTAGGATCTGCCTCTCACCCTAATTTATTTGTGTTTATTGTTCATCCTCACCGATCATACTGACAATGACCTACGAATAATGTACACAAACATAAACCTACCCATGCCCCTCGTCTTCTGTTATCTTCCCATTACTTCTTATTACGCACGAGATGCTATATCCCCCCTCATATTATCATATGCTCGTTACTTTTACTGTAAAGTGCTATCCTTATTATACCACGTACATCTATATGATGTATACATGTAAGATGCTTGAGTCGTTAGGAGACGTCGTCGTCTCAGGACGAACAAATACACATATTTATATATGCTGATTTGAATTGTTTAAACTGTATAGACAAGCGAATCGTTGTTACAAAATACTTGCCATGATGGTCAATATGTAGATCGTAGAGACAGGTTTTTCTTGCCTCACATCTCGTAGAAAATGGCTTGTTGAGGATACAGCCGTTGCAGGTGCACAGAAACCTTGTGTCATTAGCGCGTTTGTTAAACTCGTGTTCCGGTATGAGATTTTTATTTAAAGAATGATAAGACCTTGATCCGAATAAAGAACGTTTGTGAATTTTAAATGATAAATGTCCGGGCGAGCTAAGGCTAGACGCGCACTTTAAACAGTAGCATTTGTTCGCAGAAAAGGGCACCAGGCACTTCTTTGATTTAAAATTTTCAGCACTGAAAAATCGGCGGAGCACGTTGTTGAATTGAAAAACGCTCACGTCAGCTCGCCTCGAAATTCTCATCACACGGAACATATTGTTCTATTATTCGTCTTTCGCACACTTCTGACGCACACTCGTCAGTTCCCAAACCGCTAATGAAACCTCTGACATCTCGCCGGCGATATGACAGAGATACCGCTCGGAATAGTGGTGGGAATGAAGGAAGTCATCTGAATCTTGTAGGCAACGCGATATTTCTTGTGGCTGAATTCGTATTTTTCAATAGACAAACAGCGAGGGCCGTAGTGCAACAAACTCGCTATGATAATGACATGCGGCCGAATCGGTGCAATCGAACGATTGCAATGTAGCGGAGAATCGTCAGCCGTTGCATTCGTCTGTATTGATATGCAGTCGGGAAGAATATGGAGAAAAACAAGGTCTTATCAGAGTCGATTGCCAATAACGTCGTAAACGAAGCGAGTATTTTATGTAACAAGTATCACAGCCGTAGCGATATTCATATGTTTTTTCAATGTGTATAATATTACACATTTACACGATTGTGGACGAAATGAGAAGGCAAGAAAACATTAAAAATATGCACGGGTATTCAATTGCTTATTAAATTTTTATTATACCATGTAATAATAGTAATAATAATAATAATAATAATAATAATAATAATAATAATAATTAATAATAATAAAAGTAATAATAATGATAATAATAATAATAGTCATCAATGACAATATTAATATAATGCGTTGAACAGAGAAACAATAAACAAAGTGTACTTCTTTTTTCTTTTCGTTATTTGTTTTTTCATTATCGTATTACTGAACGCAGAATGTCCCAACAGTTCGACAATGTATGCTTTAGTTCTTCTCTTAAATCACGTTTTACTTCATCATCCATTCACACTGGTTTCATGGAAACGGTAGAATTACTGTATAAAGTATTTAAAAGTGTTGAGTGAAGCCATAACCGTTCGAAAAGAAAATTTTCCCGTGACGTGTTTTAATTTACTTTATTTGTATAAAAGTTTCGCTTGTCGCGGTTTGGCTCTTTTCGAACGGTTACGATATAAAAAAATTAGGCTAACGTTATTTGAATTTCTAAACTGTATGGGTCGCAAATTCTTATACCCAGCTAATCCTAGAGTGTCGAAGATTACAAACAGAAAATCGAACACCAAGAATCAATATTTGAGTTTTAGCTGCCTGGAACGCGCGAGATATCTTTACAGATTTTTGTTTTCTTTGAATAACCAATTTCCAGCTACTATCATACAAACATATATTGTCCAGGGCCAATATTATAATATTCTCAAACGATATACAAAAACAATAAGAACACCGAATACGATCGTTTTCATTTACAAATTCAAACGTGGAACGTAAATTTTATCTTAGTAATTATTATGAGTTTTTTTTTCAAGTTTTTTGCTGTGTTTTTTTCGAGGGGGGACGTTACTATTTTTTTTCTCTCATTTTTGTCATATTCTTGTTGACATACAATGTACAATCATTAATTAAATCTTTCTGTCGATAATTTTGTCTAATTTTTTTTTTTCTTTTTTGCCTTAGCTAACATATGTATATGCATAACCACGACCGAATACGTCACTTCCAATATAGATATAACTTTTATGTAATAATAATTAGTCATCGTCATCGTATATATCTATATATATATATATGCATGTACATATATATATATATATATAATATTTATACATACATACATATAATATAATATAATATAATATAATAATTTATCAAATGAAAATAGGTACAATTTTGGACGCTTTTTGAAAAAGACGCTCCACGATTTTTTCTTATTTTTTTTTTATATCTTCATAATGCCCATCGGTTGCGATTCTAGTCCACTTAGTATTAGTTGTTCTTAATTTCATCATTTCCATAATTTCTAATCACTTAATTTTAGACGAGCCGAGGTGCAGCTACCATTTCCGAAATTTCGAAAAACTTTTTTTTCCTTCATACAATCGTAATTTTAAGCCTAACTTAGTTTCTATATGTTTAATGCCACATGTAAAATTTGATATTTATTGTATATATCTTACAGAAATTTTGTCCCCGTCAAAAGAGAGCAAATTTGGATAGAAATTCCATCGAAACGGTAGCCTTAATTACAACCCCAGACTCTGAATTTGATCTTAGTCTACGTTTTTGAATATTCAATTGTTTCGCACATTAGCCTAAACATTGCCTAGTGTTTACAGTAATTAGAAGTGCCTATTTACAAAATGTTTTGGAACTTTGAATTTCGAATTTATATTCTTCCTGCATATTTTGCTTTGCCTAATATCGACGTTTAATCTTAATGTTTCATTCCCTCCTCCTGTCTTTCTCTCTCTTAAACAACGTTCAACTCTTGGAGCTCACTCGTAACCGAAAGAGACTAAATGTATATTACAATATGTCAATATGCAAGTTTATAGTAGCCTTACTGTGCGAACTATATTCGAATTTAAAAATTGCCTATAAGGTAATTTTGCAGTTCGTTTAAATTGGCAAAAAACATTTCAACCGTATAAGTAACTTTCATTCCTTTATGCGATAATTTTCTTCGATTATAATTGGCACGTCAGTAAGGATTCGGCAATAATTGCATGTATAGTTTGAAATAAACGTAATCAAAGTCTTCCCGAAAATTGTCCAATTACGTTATTATACTAATCACATATGTTTATACGAGTAAATGCACGGGTCCTTGTTCTGTGTATATATGACAATCGTCAGCGTATTTTAACATCGTAAATGTTGGCATTAGCAACATATAGTATACATATATATATAGTAGCTAGTGATGAACTAAAATGTGAAGAGAATAATACGTACGAAAAATAAAATATTGTACAGAACACATGATGAAACTAGAATATCACGTCAAGTAAATAACATATTGTATGTAAACAATGAAGACAAGAGTTTACAAAACAGAGTTCGCGCTGAATCAAGCATATCATACGCATTAATAGTTGTTAAACTCGCAATTATGCAATTTTATCTATACACGCTCCGTAACATAAATCATTTATTTATAATTTAATACACCGAACCTAAAAGTAGTAACTAAAGAACCGTAGTAATTATAGTTTTCCCACATGCAGTTCAAATAAAAACTTACATAAATAATTCTCAACTCGATTTTGAATTATTAACCAATTTTGACTAGCAAACATAACTTCAATTTTTCTCTTCCTTTTTTTCCCCTCCTACTTCGTCGTTCAAATTATTATCATTTCTATCAGTCTAATTATTATTATCAATTTTTATAATTACACATATGTACTTGTACAGTTATTTTGAACGATATTATGATAAGTCTAGGAACTTAAAAACAATGTATAAAGAAACCAAGAAAAATAACAAGACAAAAGTTGAACATGCCCAACATCTTGCATATATAATATAAAATTTTTCTCAGCTTTCCAGACTATAATAATAATTGTTATTATTATTATTACCATAGCTATACCTCAAACGTTATGCGAAAAACTTAAATTGGATAAATCATGTGGTACCTTTAAATATTACTGATTACAGAACATTCAGTCATATATGCACAGTTAAAGGAGACCTGCCGCGTGCAATCTCGAGAAAAAAGAATACCACCGCACACCATTTCAATTTTTTTCGTTATTTTTTCTTACTCCTAAATTCACGCGGCATGCCTTCTTAACGTTCAACAAAATGTTAACATGAATTAAGACTAATTGAATGACGTAGCAATTAAAAAAAAAAAAAACATCAATACTTAACCTAACAAAAATTGTTTACGTAGGTTACGTACATGTTCATATTGTATAAATATAAAAAATCTCGAAATGTAGTTTTTAATGCGACGATAATTGCTAGCGAAATTTACCAAATATTACTAAAATACGCTTTCAATTGCCTTAATATTAATCATTGTATATTGTAGTTAACAGACCTATCGAAAAATCGGAGAAAAAAAATTGCAAACAAAAAAATTAAAATATTGCCCAGGCAACGAAATTTCGTCAGTAATTCATTTGTGCAATCTAATCGTATGATTTCACGCTGTTCTCGGATGCCTGTTTCATTCGAAATTCCTTCAATAGCATATATGGGGTTAACGTGAATTTTGTGGTATTGTTTAGACGTATTTTTGATTTGATTGGAAGGTTTTCAAACGATAAATTCTAAGCTTCCGCTGCCTAGGCAATTGATTGATGATTTGTAATATAAAATTCACAATTTCAAACTTCATTCGCACCGTTCATCCATTGAAAAAGTATCAGTTATAGCTCCCAGTCGATAAATATACAACAAATTAAAAAAAAGGCTATTCTTTGTCAACATGGATATTTTAGTCATGGTCCCGTAAACCCTGATTAAGAATTTTCGACCGCTATGTTTTACACAAATCGAAAGTTTATCGTATACGATTACAATGGAAATACACGCCAGCAGGTCGAGACGTCTTTTCGCAATATCTATATATAAGTATCGATTTCACCCTATATACTAAAGCTAAAAAGTTTCGGTATATTTGTACCGTTTTTTGACTAGAATTGAATTTCGAACAATTTTTATCCTTTCTTGTGTTTCATTTCACACTCTTCTCATTTTCAAATTTTCTTCAACTACTAATCATTCTCAATTGTCGGGAATACGGGACCGAAAATTCGCCAGTGTGTTTGCCCAAAAGGGGACTTTAGGAAACTTAATGTATACCTTAAAACTTTGACAGCTAACTCGCACAGGTTTATCCGTCACATGCGGATACAACTCATGGCACGAGCCGCTATACGTGAAAATCAACATTACTTTGCTTTGATGTAACTGTACGTAAATTATTTGAAATGGAACGTTTAGTAATTTGCGCGCCCCGTATAATATGTGCGTGGCAAATATGCCAATCATGCCATGCTAGCCTACTCGATATTCAATCACGTCAAGCTTCGTCTCAATTTTCTTCCGAACACCATAAAATTTACATGATTTTGAGTTATGACAACCGCGTTACGCTTGCTCAATTGACTAATCGACGTAAGAAGTTCAGATTTTTATTCCTACAAATTTTTCTCGCCAAACTGTCAAACCAATCATCACCTTTCTCTTGGCAAATGGCACAATAAGGGGCGCGCCTACACACATAATAACGAACAAACAAGAACGTATGAGTAGAATTAGGGGTGGGTAGGGGGAGGGTTGTATTGAAGGGGTGGTGGGGATGGTTGTATTGTGGTAAAACAACGTTGTAAGTGACATAACGCAACGCTGTGTTTTAAACAAATCTCCGAAAGTCAGGACACGCCATCTTGAAACATTAAATCAAACAGAAGTTGATCTATTTCTTCAGACACGTGTGAAAAATAACGAAATTAGCCGCTGCTCGGAAAGAAATTTTTGTACTACGAATCTCGTTAGAGTGAAACGGTGAAAAAAAGCTGTATAAGAATTTTGGTAGTGTGTCTATCTATGTAAATCATTCGTAGGAATCGGCGAATGAAGGGGGGGGGGGGGGGGGGCGAATAGAAAATTTAAAGTAATTGTAGGTCTTGGCAATCTTGCAGGGCTTATAATGCTACGCAACAACAATTGTTCAAGATGGGTGCCATGTTCGAGAGCACTCCGATCCGAATCTGAGTAGAGTTCTATTTACCTCCGTAGTGGGTGCTTCCGCGCTAAAATCATTCCTGTTTATTAATATTGACACTGGTATTTAACATTGTTTAAATATGGCTGTACGCGTTTAAGATATTTACGATCATCTCTATTGTGAATACACGTTGGCTAAGCTACACACTTAATACATTTATTATCATATTATTCGTATAATATATTATGCGTATAGTATGGAAAGGACTTGAAAAAAGGCTTAAAATTCTCCAAAATGTAAACATCTTGCAATGATTATTACTGTTGGCGTTTTTTTTTTTTTTTTTTTCCTTTTCCGGGGACACTTTTTGTGATTTTTTTTGTATGATTTTTTTTTGTTTTTGTATTATATTTACTAACATCTTGATCAGACTGGAGACTTCGGAGAAAAAAGTAATTCGTTGGAAGTCCGCATTCTTTTTGCGGTGATGTATTTGACAGCGACGTACATTAGTAGTATATATATTTTTCTTAGGCCATTTAGAACCGGGGTTTTTTTCTTTTCTCTTGCTTTGATTATATAATGTGAAAAATAAAGATGGGTTGTTTTTTTTTTCGTTGTTCGAAAAAACGCGGTTGCAAGCAGACACTGAAAAATCCTGTACTTACTTACATAATTATACAATTATTTATCGGTTAACTTTTATACTGTTCTCTATACGTATAGCACTAATTGATTGTTGTATATTGATAATGTTTGTTACTGTAACGAAATCCCTTACAGAAGCACTCACTAGCGGACTTTGACTGTTTCATTATGTTTTTGCTGGATACGTGTTTTCTTTTTAAATTCATTTTTGTTTGCTTTCGTCGCTTGGGAACCGAAATTTCTTGAACATCGCGTTTGTGTAACAATATTTTACAAATATGACTAGCGTCATTGTCGCCGAATAGAATGATTTCTTTCTTGTGTGATTTTTCGATTGCATTCCAGCAATCTTTGGGAACTCGGTTAACTCAGATTCGTATGCGAAGGAAAAAACCGAAAAGAAAACATTCTCATATCAACAAAAAAACTTTCAGAATATTCTGAAAAGAAATTTTTTGCCAGACGGCACTGCAATTATCATGCTAAATTGTAAGTCGCAGTTACCTATGGCAAAAAATACAGTGGGCCCCTTGGATCGTCCATCTATTTCAATCGTTACACGTATTTAACCATAATGACGGTTAGGTTAATTAACAGAGACATGTATAGATTAAAAAAATTTTTCTTTACGTTACTAATTTTGTGACAAATTTCTTCTATATTCGGTATATACCAATTTCTGCATTTTAATTAACGAATTCAACCTTTCGTTTCGTTCGTCATCCGCAGATCTGCGCTTTGTACGAAAATGTTTACAGCAAGAACAAATTTTAAGAAATATTTGTCGATCGATGTAATTTAAAATTATCCTCTCCAATTGATATCGAATAAGTAGCTGAGAAGTGTGAAAAATAAAATGTGATTTTTTTAATGATTTTGTCTGTCTTTCATCTGGTAATAACGAATCTAGATCGCTATCAGATATGTATGAACCGCATGATTGAGAATCAAAGGTGACATAATAAAAGCGGGATGTCTGCGACGGGTGTTGTACACACCATCAGGGGCCCACCATCTTACGTATCTATAGTTTATTATTATAGTGAATATTTAAACAACTTATTCCGGTTTATAAACGTGCAGAGGCTCAGTTCGGCAGCGCGTGAAAACGCGTACCGCGAGGTGCTCGCTCTGCTAGACTGTCGGTTTTTATGCTGCGTATTACATATTCATTGTATAAGATTATTCCACTAAAAAATCAAACCCGATCGAAAAGAAATTCATTTGTTATTTATTATACTTCGTTATTTTTTTTTATTTTTTTCTTCTGTTTCTTATGCTTGTTCGCCTGTTTATGTCTAAAAGATTCTGCAACTGTTCACAGCAGAAAAACAGTTGTGGGTGCAGGCTGCTTGTGCAAAGCTTTATATTCATCGTCGCAATCGGGTATCGTTACGTATGCATAGCCTTTGTTCCTTTGAAAAGAATTCGCTATGTCGTCATTTCCGGGATAATATTCTTTCTCTACATACGTGTAAAATGTACGTATATATGTTTAGATTGTGCTGGGTGATAATTATATCGTTAATTTTTTGTACTAGAGAAGAAAATAAAATAAAATGAAATAATAAATTGATTTGTTAACGAAATAACATAAATATCCGTAACGAAATAATCGAATTTTGCATCATATTCCAGATCGAATCCGCGATTATCGTGGTATTAAATTTTTATTTTCCAGAATTAAAAAATGTATTCGGTTTTTTTTTTTTTTAACTTTTGTCACTAATTTTCATGGCCGTACATACACCGAAAAGTGATGAGAATTTGGATCGTTGATAGAGATTTTTTTCTGTTTTGTTGTTTTTTTTTTTTCATGTTGATTTGTTTTTGAATAATTTACAAAATCAATTGTCTTTACATATCCGTAAATTGTGTGTTTGCTGTGTGCGTGTGAGTGCGTGTGCGTGTGTGTGGGTGGAGGGTCGACGATACAGATACCGCAACACCAGGGTGTGTGTATGCGATAAAACTGTATTCCTCACGTCCTCCGATTTTTGGTTGATGTATGAGTGTGTAAAAAGCATTTGGTCGCGCTTTTGATCAGGGCTATCTTGCATGTAATTGGGCATATTTATACATGTATTGTTATTGAATCGAGTCTGTGATTGTATATTCTTGTATTACTGTTGACGAGATGAATATATATATATGTGTGTATATATATATATATATATATCATCGTTTGCATATTTTTTTTTCACTTTTATTATTGAAGTCGAGTCGTATTTGTGAGTGTGTATGCACTGGGAGTATACACCAGTGCATCCGGGCTATGGCATTAATTTTTCATTAGTTATTTAACATTTAGCAAATTTACATGGAGAGATTAAGATTATTGTATATTATAGGACCGGTTTACGCAGCTTTGTATATTTTTCAGTCATCGTCAATTGATTCGGTACCCGTTTCGCGCTTCTGTCTTCGTACATGATCTTGGTCGATCACATTTTTATTTCCTGTTATTGCCTCGTGCAATTCGATAAAAACAAGGCGCGATTATTCGCACCTTTCCACGATCGCGTTACGATCACGTTACGATCAACCTGACCTATCCTTCGGTCACATCCTGCAACCTTTTAATCGCTGTTTCTTTTATTTTATTTTTAATCATCTTTATTCCTGGTCGCGAAACGAGCACTTTGAAAAAACTAAAAACTGCGAGACCAGTCCACTTACGGGCATATGTAAACCAATATATTTGTAAATTTTTTTGTGATTTTTTTCGACGACCATCCCAGCGGCGCAAAGACGGTCGCCTATATTTTGTTTTTACCTTTTATCATCGATTACAGAACATACACTACAAGCTATTGTGTTTTAAGTATTTTACATGTTCGGGGGGGAGCGAGACAAACTTCGTAAAATCAGTAACAGAACTGAATTTTACGATGTTACGCCTCGAGTCCCGGTCAAAAATGTTTTACTTGTTTATAGCAGTTTTCAAATGTTTCAACGTTGTGTTTTTAATTGGTTTTTTTTTTTCTGTTCAATTCTAGGGACCGGTCATGAATTTTAATTAATTTTATATTACACGAAGCCGATAAGAGAATTTTCATTTTTTATTTTCTCATTAAGGTATAACGTATAAATTCCCACCGATGGAATCGCGGAAAGATATCTTAGCGATGTTGAGATGGAAAAAAAAAAAAAAATTCTCAGCGAGTCAATTATCATTAGTATTCGATTGCAGCCAAATTTGATAAAAAAAAATTATGCATGTATATTTTTCACGTGGTCTTACGACAAAAGACTCACTTAAAATAAAACTTGAACGCAAACTGTTGGCAATTTTGATTAATCTGTATATTATTATCATTATTATTGTTATTATTATTATTATTATTATTTTCCCAGAGACGGAGAAATACAGATCTTGTTTGTCTTTAATCCGAAAGTCAAGGTTTGAAATTACGCAATTAATTGTTGTTTTAGTTTTTCTTGTTTTTTGAGAAAATAATTTTGGTCCCTATTATCGTGTGGAGAGGCCAGTGGTGCATGATATATAGTGTGAAAGTGTCGGCTTAAAATCTATCATTATAGCTGTACAATCCATCGCAAGGCTGTGATAATTTGTGTATTTGTATATGCGTGTGTATATTTTTTGTATTGAGTGAGAAACGGAAAAGTCGAAAAACGGAAAGTTCGAAAAAGAAAACATTTCCGCGCCCGAGAACCCCTTGGTGAAGTTTATTTTTTCATTCCAAAAGTAAGAAAACTGTTATACGTATACAAACATCACGTGTGCACCTTTCGCAAATACGCAAATTTCGTTCGCTGTGATTTTTCTGTGATATCTTCGGAATGCCCGGGGAACCAAGGCTTTGCGGAATATTTTTCGTGGTGGCAGGGCGAGGGTGAACACTCACCCGGCTTTAGGTATATGTACATATAAACTAACCTATTTTCTTTATGTGTAAGTTATTATGTTCTTTTTTTTTTTTCTCCTGTTTAAGCTATTGTAATTGTAGTATGGTTCGTATTGTGTATTTACACTAATTAGTATGAGGAAAAACGCACTGTAACGGAAATATTGATAAAAAACAAAAAAAAAAAAAACCTGCGATAAATTAGCCTCTGCATCCGAGTGTAAAACTGGAACTGTGGAATTAATTTCACAGACTAATGTACGTTAATAATTCAATTCGTAACCTGCGGTGATATAAAATTATTACACCGTATTTAAATTTTCTCCTAATTTGGTATGCGGAATTAATTTCTTTTCAATGTCTAATGTCGCGACGAAAGCCAAACACCTAGAATTTATCATGTGAAAGCATATTTTCTTCGTACCAGTTTCACACCGATGCAGGGATCGTTATCGCACGGCCATTATATGGTAGCTTTGTCGATGAATTTTTAGCGATTTTTGTCTCTTTCGGATAACTCCCCGTGGTTATTTCTCATTCTCTTCGAGGTGGGGGTTGTATTGTGTTGTTTCGTTATTTATATATTCCTTCACGTGACGATCATTAATGAAAATTATAAACAAGAGTTTCTCATACCGCGAAAATTTCTTACACGTGTATGTACACAAAAGTAAGAAGCACACGTCTTCTCTCTTATATACTGCAAGAAAAGAAATAACATATTTTGATTTCTATTTTCTCTATTCCTTTTTACCTCACAGTGTTAAAAATTATTGAAAATACCAAAAAAGTGAGAAAAGTAGTCGGTATATATCACTCGTACGGTTTCCATTCATTCCGCGCTCCTCAGTCTGCGATTGCTTGAAAATAAAACGTATATAATATATTGTCAACGTATGTTTTCTTTTTATTATTATTATTAATCTTCTTCTTTAAATCATCTATATATTGTTTCCGTTGCACATTTTTTTAAAATCTTCTACTCATTATCCGTATACAAAAGACCACCGGAAATGAAAATGGCGAAAGAAAAAATTAATTAATATAAAATCGAATGGTTGATCAGCGATAACGAACCGACGGAAGATTATTTTTCATATAATATAAGCGATATAAGCCTATAAAAATTTTCTCTACAAATATATTGCGAGAACGTAATTATAATTATGCATATATTTTATGTATTGCAATTGAAATGAAAATATGAATAATAGTTATGCAATTATACGTGTTTATTTAGACGTTATTTTGAAATAAGAAAATATCTTGTTCTTTTTTTTTTTTTTAATTCTTTTTTTTCCTTAGTTTTTTTTTAACGATCACAGGACCTCAGATTCACCTCAAACATTCTCAAACGCATTTTTCGAAAAAGATTTTCACCTAATTTTTTTTCTTTTTGTTGCGCGTGCGCGTGTATCTCGCTGCATATTTTTCCGTCTAACTACCTTAGTCTCATAAACCCTATGTTTATTATTTATAATATTTATATATAATATGTAGCATTTAGTTACTTACTCTTCCTTGCACACTCATTCTCTCACATTCTCTCGCTCTATCTTTCACACTTACGATCTCCATATTTCGTATGCGTATATATAGATATATATTCAAATATATATATTCATATATAACTGCTATTTTTTTTTTCTTCCTCGTAATAATAATAATATTATTTTGTTTGTTTGCTTACGAACTAATAGTTTTCGTGCTACGCCGAGCACACGTGTACGTGTGTATATGTGTATGTTGCATCATTATTAATATTATTATAATATATATATATATATTTATATATATATACCTAAAGTTTACGATCCTTAATTAGAATTAAAGTAAGATTTAGGGAACCTCAAGTTCTGGCTTTTATAGTTTTGCTGAGCCCGTTAATGAAAAAAGGTCGCCCGTTTGACCTTTGTTTCATCATTTGACTCGTCACATTAACTATATATTTTATATATTTATTATCGTGTCACGCCGCAAGAACCTTACAAATATTCCCTGACCTCTACCGAAGTTTTCTGTTTACGTTTATCCGGAAATATCTGGAGCATTTTTTTTTTTTTTAATAGTATAGGATACAAGTATATAACCATCGTTATTACAATTTTTTGTTTATTTTATGTTTTTGTCTCATTTTGCTATACGGAAATTTGATGGGACTTGCGACGGTCACGTTATATGTATGAAAGTAAGATTTTGCGTAGAACGATTTTCTTTCGTCCCCGGTTTCAAACCGTATGTAACTCTCAATATCTCTCAATCGTTAACTATCGATGCGGTTACATGCGCCAGGAAATCGAGCCGTAACACGATCTCAAATTCGAAAACGTGTCTAGGTGAAAAAAGAAATCTTACCGTACGAACTTGCTAGTCTCTCACTGAGCCACGGTGAAATCTGCATTTTTTTTAAATGTCCTTTTAACGTGGCTCGATGTGTTCTTATCGTACAATAAATCACTTCATCACATCACACAGTTCGTGTGTATGTGTGTGTATGTGTGTGTGTTTTTTATTCGTTTCTCAAACTTTTATTCGAGAAAGTATTTTCTCTTCGTTCTTCGCTTGTTTTTGTTTTTATTTCATCATTAACGAGTACTGCTGAGACAACGAGCAATTTTCAATTGACCGCACTTGGACGTTGCGTTTCGATCCCTTCACGAACAACTGAACAAAATCGGCTTCTTCCGATTCCGTTGCCTTCGCGATTCTTTCTGTTTTCAATTTCCTTACGAAGCAAAGTTCTACGCACTGTTTCCGTCATCCCCGATATCGTCCAACTTCCGTTTCACGCCTCTGTCTGGCATCTCGGTAAGGTCAGCTGGAGTTGGGTTTTGTTCTTGCGCCAACAGACTCTGCTGAATCTGCTCGTCGGAAGTCGTCGTACGCTCCTGGTGGTCTTTCTTCGCCGGATTAAAGGATTGTTCGCCCGTCCAAGGGGTCCACTCGTCTCAGTAGTAGCTGAATTTTCATGGTTGCTGGTTATTTTGCTGGTTAACAACGTGCTGGAGGGTGAAACCCAGCGCCCGAGGGTCACCGTGCAATCGCAACGCCTGCTCCAAACGTTGCTCTTGTAATCGCAGCGCTTCACCTGGAAAATTTCATCAATCATTCATGTTTTTTAATTACTTTCTTTCTCGTTCGTTCTATACTTCGACAAGACATGGTTAACGCGTCAACGATAAAAAAAGATTCACGTCCATACATATACCTACTACGGTGAAAATACTGCCTCTACAAATTATTGTTCAATAAAAAGTTTTGAACTTTGTCGCAAATAATTGATCAGTCTTCGACATGATCATAAACGACGTCGTCAAACGATTTAAAAAAAAAGTTTCAGGAGTAGCCAGCGCACTGATTCTAGCTGATTTCAGGGAATTAAAAGATCGGTGTTAAAAATCAGCAAGTTTTGATACAGATCTGAAAAGTATTCTTTAAATATCGTAAGGAATTCCATGCGAAGAGTTATACGTATCTACAATCGTTTCGTGTCGTTTTAGGCAAGCGGAGAGACCCGATAAAACTGTCAGGATAAAATTACAAATTCATAGTGAAATTAAAAGAGATTCTTCACATGAATCCCGGAGAAATGTCCGCAAAATTTTTTCCATCATTTGTCCAAATAAAGCGCTAAGAATTTTACGAAAAGAAACTCAAACTCCTTCTAATGTTCCACCGACTCTATAGCGGGCAGATACTTAGCGTAGTGTGTAAAAAAAATCTTTCGGACTAAGAGAGATGAATTTTCTCAAGACTATTGATCGCCGCGATCGTAAGAGAACCGGGCAAGCCGATTGTGTCTGACGATGAGAGTAACACTCACCCAAGTCCGGGGAGAGATTATCTTGCTGGGAAAGTTGTTGGTTTCCATGGTGTCCGGGCATTCCGGATGCGCCACCGTTGTGCTGTCCCAAATGATGCCTCATGTCTGTACCGGAGCTGGCCGCCACGGCAGTTGCCTGCGAAACCTGGAAAAAGAAAGAAAAAAATTTGAGTGTCAGCGACAGTGAGTCGAGGGCGTGTTTCGGGCGGGCTCGAAGAAATGTCCGAAGATTCAACCTACCGCGAGTCTCAGAGCCGCCTCGGCCTGCGAACGAAGAAGAGCCCCGGCCTGGTGCATTCTGAGGGCTTGTTCCGGTACTTGCCCTTGGACACTTTGTTGTTGAGGACCCGTGGAACCCTGAGGTCCACCACCCATGTCGCCGTTGTTTCCCATGCGCATCGCCGCCGCCAAGGACGCGATATCTGCCGGTGATAGGTTCGGCGATACCGAATTTTGCAGACCTGGTGAAGAGAAGAGGAATACCTTTAATTCGGGGAGCTGAGATTAAGGCGCAGGATTCGCCCAGAAATCGTTTTCATTGGATTGAAATATTGCACAAACGTAGAGAATTTCATCGAGAGTGAACCACGGGGTTGAATTTGGAAGAAAGCAATCGAATCGACTTTTTGATGTAGGATCAACGCGGCACTGAATCCTTTTGCGCTTTAAAACAAAGTGTTGCAAAAAATTTCTAAGAACGTTAAAGTCATAAGGTACATTGATATGAAGGAGATGCACGATTTTTCGATACTCTTAATATTTAATTGCGATAATGAGCAACGCGGGTAGATTCAATGCATTTCTTCCAGCCAGAAGTTTGATTTTTCCGCATATTCAAATCTCGATGTTTGTAAAAATTACAAGGCAAAACTTTCCCTTTTTTGCCAAGCGGTTTTTGACCAATAATTTGATATCTCAGTTAGCGTTTTTGTTATCATTTCAACGAGCAGTCTAAGAAGTAAGCGGAATGACTGAATTGACTGTGAACATGCTCAGCGTAATCCTTAACCTTTTCTTCTTTACCGGAAAATAATATTTTCTGTGTAACTCAATTTACCTTTTTGTACCTTCAGTGTCAGATGCTACAAGGCCGACCGTATTTCCATCAAGTTTTAGGTCGGTATCTGGTGGAGGGTATTACCGACACAAGGACGAAAATTATACTCCCAAGCTAAAGAGACCATTGACCGGCAAATACCGAAGGAAGGTACATACGTAGATTTTTGTTTGGACAATAACCGTTCGTTACCGTTTCGACAGTCAAACAATGCAATCCGGTCAAAGCTAATCGATTTATTTGCTACTATGCGCTGTGTGCCTTTTAAAATTTCCGGTATTTGACCACGAGAATGTGGTTGGACACAATTTGTATCAATTGTAAAATATATTTGGTTTTCGAATCGCATTTTCGTTACATAGGTTTACAAATATAATTGTGTGAAATCAACCGCAATTTGCAATTATATCATTATTGAAGTGTCCGTAGTTTTTCTAGATCAGGGAATTTCAGGCTTCTATCATTTCAGCCATGTAATGTAAAATAGAAGCTAATAATGATACAACAGCTGATCGCCAGATGTCACTAATTGTTCGAGTTTACTAGCAAAACGTGCGAAAATTTGTTGCAACGCCAGCGATTAACTATCGAAATTATCTCGGATTTCATTCGGCATCTTTTTGGTATCGATGACTGTAATTCAGCATCAGATCAGTATCGAAATTTGAATCGTACTTCATTCAAATGAGTAACAATTAACAGAACAAGTTCTTTGTCGGTAAAGGGAATTGAATCAACATTCAATATTATCAATTTCACCCAGGATATTCATGCTTTTTATTTTACATGCTATCAAGATGAAAAAATAACTGGCAAAATGTATCCGTATAAAAAATAGACATTTTTTTTTAACTTGAGTCGATTCCTCAACACGCGTTATTCGCTAATGCTTTGCCTAATTCACGAATGTTGAATTAACGTAAATATTTGATCGAACCTTCCGGGAAATTTAAACAATGTTGAAATTACCCTACTTTTTTCAGCGAAGCATGTATACTCATAATGCGTACTATAATTATTTAAATGTCACGTTTGTCGCGTCACGGAATTACGTGATTAGGTACATGTACTCGTCGGAGTAAGTTGATCTAATTCAAGGTTCGTTAAGTGACAGCAGTTGAACAATCGTGATAATTTCATAAGCCGAGACCTTATTCAATTACCGTATAATTCTTGATTAGTGGCAAATAATTCTGCAGTGTGAGCGACGAAACATCGATAACGATTCTCGGATACTCGTACACACACATGTATTGCAATTTAGTAATATCGTTTTCATTACATATATTCCAATGTCTTTCGCAACGGCGTGTTATTGCGGATCATTATTGGGTTATACATTTGATCTCAACTAACTGAATCGCGACGTGCATGTAAGAAGCAGCACGTCATTTTGAACGACGTCTAGTGAGTAATCAAGTTTTGAAGAAGCTTCGACGATTCAAATTCGTTGCAGTCATTTTCCGAGATTTCGATCCTCGTAAAAAGACCTCAAACACTGGAGAACTTTAATAGAACGTTTCACCTTACGACCTGATTCGCCAAAAGTCCACTCGATATTCAACGCCAAAAGGCCGAGAAATGGAAGTTTCGCCTATTACTCAAACATGTCGTAAACTCACCAGCCGATACTGCCGCCATAGCCGCTGCCATGCGTTGTTGTTGGGACTGCATTTCGTCGTGATACTGTTGTGCCGCTCCAGGTTGACTCCCAGCACGAAGCATTTCGCCAAGTTTATTGCCACTCGGACCAGGCGACGCCATGTTGTTGTTGTTGTTGTTATTGTTGTTGTTCAGCAATCCGGCGCCTACGCAAAAATCTGCTCTCATCAGAACATCACAAAAGTACTTCGGAGTAACATCCATAGTTTTTAATTTTACTTTCTTTCCGTTTCTCTTTTTTCTCAATACGAAATTCTGCAGGAAGAAATTACTTCCTCTTTTTGATTAGATTTGTTCTTCACCGAACATTGGTGTTTCGTTGTCGTCAAATATCGATCGAATTAATCAGGGGATGGATTTTTTTCACCTCAAAGATAACGAATTTTGAACGTACCAGGTTCACTTCCGGCGGAAGAAAGTCTTCCGTTACCACTACTACTGTCGGAATGAGCCGACGGCGATTGACACATCGGCGGTTGCTGTAAATTTTGCGGTCCTCCAGTCTGGTTGCCCAAAACACCCAAACCTGATCCTGGATAAAAATAAAACGGGCTAGTATTAGAGGTAAGAGACAAAATGGTTCGGTGCGTGCGGTCGTCTTGCATCTGGATACTTGTTATTTTATGATTCGCCTTTGTAGGCGATCGCTCGGGTGTGAACAAAAATAAAACGAAGAAAACTACACTCACCTAAACCTGATCCAGCCAAACTTTGACTAGTTGCAGCTAAAAGCTCTCTTTCTCGTCTCTCCGCTGCGGCACGACTCAGAACGTATTGGGCCGCAAACTGATGTTTAGGGTCCATCCTCATATGCTCCATATGGCTCAGTAGGCCTGATACAACGAGCATAGAAAGCGGATGAATAAATAATCCCAGCAGTGTATCATTGCCAGAAAGAGAACGATGGTAGAACGTCGCAAGCGTGCCAAAGACCATACGTCGAAACGTGCATTTGTCACTCTATCACTGTCAATATCGGAAACTTGTATCAGTAATTTGACACCACAACTGCCATATCGGCAACGCTTTTGCCCGACGAATCAATATCGTCTGTTGGCAGTGCAGCCAGCGTTTGTCAATGACCATGGGATTAATTCTGCTTGCAGAACGTGGAACATGAATCTAGATCAGCTCAAGAGGCGGTTAGTCCGGATCTCAGGCGCTGCTGAGGGATGGTTTTGAAGAAAAAGCATCAGTGACATGGATTCGTGGTTCCGGTCTTCCGATTCTTTCGACATTCTACCACCTTCGCTGGCGTTACTCGCGTCCAGGAACCGTAGGCGTCAGGGTACTCACCGCTCTCATGAGTGAAGACGGCTTGGCAGACGGAACATGGCCACATCCTGAGACTCGTACTGAGCTGACTGGTCTCTGGGTGACAGGCCAAGTGTTTCCGGAGACTTCCCTCGTTGACGTAGTGTTTCCCGCAAACGGGGCAAGGGTGGTTAGCAGTCCGTCGCTTCGCTAGGTAAACCCCGGCAACGGAGGGTGTGCAGTCAGCGGGAGGAACAACAGGGGGACACAATTTCAAGGTCAATGCCAAGCAGGAAAAGCGTCCCAGTATCAAGATTTACACCAGATTTGTATAAACGTAACGACATCCTTATACCCACTTTCGTACACCTCATTCACACGTTAATCGCTATGTAACCGGTTTCCCGATTTGGTTAGACCCAAGAATTAAGGAACCGTGTGTTTCTCGTCTCTGCAAAACACTCATCGTTGATCTACTCACCGTCATGTCTCGAAACAATTGACCAGCATAGTGTTACGACAATTGTTACGAAGAATTGCACTTAGACTTGGTCACGTAAATTTTCTAAAATCCTTAATTTCTCAAACAGATAATTTACTCAAATGTGACAAGGGTTATGATCTTAGGATTAGTATACTCGACTCTGGTACGTTATACTCAATCGCACACTCTCTCACACATATACTAGACACACGTGAAGAAGCGAAATCCACCTAATAGAAGATAGTTAGTACAGTTTTGTTTGATATATATGTATATATACATATATATATATATAATATGAGAAGATGTATTATATAGAGAAACATGCAAAGGTATTATGAATATGACAAAAATACATATATGCCCGCGCCAAAGCAAAAATATGGGGGTAAGTCGGGGGGTGAATGGAAAAAAAATATCTTAAAATTATGATAACCATAGAAAGTAACGAAGTCTGCGGTATTGTCAAAATACCGCGATGAAACCAGAACCGGCTGGCCAAGAACGTGCCAGCAACATGACGGTGAAATCGTTATACGTGATGATAGCTGGCAAATTTTTTGGCCAAACCACTTTTCTGATGGTGCACGTAAACCGAAAGCTTTTCAGTTTACCTTTACAAATATTCGTGAATTTTTAATTTTTCCAATGTGATTACTCTCTCGGTACCTGCACTTGGCTGAATATGATCTGAAAAGTTTTCAGGATTCGTTTGAACAGCGATTAATGCTACCATTACACCGCTCCAATCCACAATCCCGTAATAAGCGATATCTATTGATTGATGCAAAAATAAAAAACAAGGGGGGAAGGAAAAAAACACCAGCTCCCACGTATGCACATCAGGGATATGCAACGCTGGTGAACGATTCGAGTGCAAATGTACTCTATAGGACAGATGGAATGACGTGTTACGAGCGTGTATACACGTATGTTACAGCGTTCGTGAATCTGTTCTAACGGGAAAAACTAGCCAGCAATAGATTTATTATTATCGGTATCGGCCAATTACACTTAAACACTAATGGCTAAAAGGTTTTCTTCTGCATTCATGTAGCGGCTCATAACTACCGCTTGTCCGATATAGTTAAATTACACTCGTTCGCTTCGGGGTTTTCTCTCCTGTGTCCCGTAAGACGATCGATTATAATAATGAGGATGAAAAGAATGTCGGTATGGTGATTCGTCGACGGTCACGAGAAGCGTGTGAATAACGAGATAAGATTGATCGGAGGGGGGAAAAAAAATGAAGACGGCAAATTGAGGTAGCAAAATTAGATACTTACTGGCAACGCCGGAGGCGTTTGGGTCCTTGTGGGTGTGCTTCATGTGTTCCATGAGAGCCTCGCCGCCTAGGAAGAGTTTGTTGCAGACAGGACAGCTGGTAGCGTTAGGGCCGCCAATCAGGGCGGCGTGTTGCTGGAACACAACACGCTGTTGCAACTCCTTTTTTGGCCGAGACACGGAAGAGACGCGGACACCAGCCCAAATACCACCAGTGAGTACCAGAAGCGCAGGTTGGGCACAAAACAGAATGATACCAGTCAGACCAGGCCTCGCGCCGCCACCCATTATTGTGTAAGCTAGGGACTCGTGGGATTCTCGGGTTTACGATGATCTTACGTTCTCCCAAGTTACGGGGATTTTACAAAATTTCGTCAGACAGGTGTCATGCGATTGACAAAAACACATACGAAGGCTGCATGTTTACTGGATGTGAGCGAAGAAGAAAAAAAATGGAAAAAAAACAAAAAAAAACGGAAACGGAAACGAAAAAACGATAGCAAAATGCGGTGACGACAAAACCGGGGAGATTTTAGGTTAGAAGATGGACTGTACATCAATCGGGTAATCATGGTGGATATTTTATACGTGTGGAGAAGTAATCGTGATGAAATAAAAAGCGAAGCCCGCACAAATAATTATTGTAGGAAAAAAGCGTGATATAGGCAATCGAATGCAGATAATGAAAGAGTTTGCAGAAATCTTTCACTTGACGAAAGTTGTTGCAATGGTCTTACTGTTTATTATTCAACGCAACTCGACGTAGTATTTTGCAAACTCTTCCGTTCATCGTTTGCATAACGTACACACAGTCATGCGTACGTATACATATATGTATAAATACGAAGGGGGAATTGGATGACACGCATCAAATGCGATTAACGATATATTGTATGACATGGGTAAGTTATGTAATATATATATATACATGTATGTATGTATACAATGTATCGTAAAGAATAATGGAAATTAAAACAAAATTCGACGTCCATTTTGAAAAATGTTGTTTCTTTAACCATGTGAGAAGTACTTTATATTGAAATACTTAATCTAATTACACTGTAGGATAACGTTAAAATTCTTTTATCATTTGCTCAGCCGAATTCCGGACTCACGATTTATTAAATTCTCCGGAGCTTTATTATCGACAGCAAGTATTTAATGCGCGTAGGTTTATTTATTCGTTTATTATTCATGCGATTCGTTTACTCGTTTTCCGCCGGAGCGTATTTTTGCATTATTCGTTTCGCATTGAAATTTGCGGTGGCATCGTTGCATACGTCGGATTGTTCGGTATGGAAAAGAAGGAGGTCAGGAACCTTGCCGAAGGCCTGGAGTTTAAATTTGACGTCAAAACATAACCCCGATTATCGCGTATGGCTGAAACGAGCGACCATGACGACGGCAATGACCTGAAAGTTCAGGGGCCCCTTCTGCCCGTTTCTTTTCTCTCCTTTTCTTCCTCTCTCCACCTTTTATTTTCACATTCTCTTCGTCGAATTTTATTTGCGGGACTTTACTCCGTCTCCTTCTAGTCCCGGACCTAGGGCAACGCATCTCTCCTTGCGGAGGCACGACGCTGCAGAGTATACGAGAGCATAAGTTATTCTTGGAGGGAACCTGCGGTCCGAAGGTTCGACGCCCCGACCTGGCCCAACTGGAAAAAACCGGTTTCTTCCAGCGGTTTTTCTTTTTTCATCTTTTTTTCTTGCATGATCCTCGTTTTTGCACACCGAGGAGCTGCTGCAACCGAGCGAGTCCCGAGTCTCGACCAGCGTGGGCGATTCTCTGTTGCATACTCAGGTACACACACACACACACACACGTGAACACTTGAGCCTGCCCATGCCTAACACCGCAGCGTCGCAGTCAATCCTAATGATTTATGGCGTTGTCCTCGAAGTAGCGCGTCGAGGACTCCCGAAGGACCTGGACTCAAAGTGAAATTTTGATCACCTTGTCTCGATTCAAATGCCGCGCGGTCAGGCCTTGAATCACTTTTCCAGCACAACAATTGCGCTGACTGCCGGACTGCTGCTGAATTTTTTCGCTATATTTACACCGCAGCCTCCAACTTGCATAATTTTATTATCGAAATGTTGTAATGTGATATCCCTGGTTTTCTGTCTGCGAAAGTGTCAAGTGTTCTGGGATACAGTTTGAATAGCATTAAACTGACCTGTGGATCAATTATTTCCGAGATTGACCAAATTTTTGTCGACGAATGTATTACATAAGATTTTCTAGTGAAAAGTTGATGGCAAATCGTGCTTAAATAAAGACCGTGTTTTTTGATAACCGTTTCAACGAATCGTGAAGGCCTCAGAATAATTATCTATACAAACTAAGTATGAAACTTTGATTTCATGTTTGTTAAACGAAAGAATCGATGCTCTTTACGCATTATCATAAACAGTTGAATCGAGTTAGTAGAAGGAGCATAACAAGCGAATAATTTCATCCCTCTCCTTGCGGCATTGTAAATCGAACTATTGGACAATTGGCGTGCATAATCGAGTGCAGCTTGAACATTATCCTAATGAGAGAAGAAGCCCCTAAGATTTAAATGATGTTTACAAGTTGGAAGGCCTTTGCCATGTTTTTGTCGTTGATCCTTATTCCGTCATCCCGCAGCTGTAGCGTAGGTCGTTATACTTATCGTTGGAATAAGTGTTTCTGCATGCTAGACTTGCCCGATGGTATGCAGTTACATGACCGAGTAAAAAGGTAATGTTACCGCGATAGATCCTCCCCGAAAGTAAACTCCTTTAAGAAATGCCTCCCGAAGAACCCGTCAGGGTTCGTGACAGGGTTGACCTATCGGTATACAACCTTGGCTATTATTACCAAGCCGAGAAACTTTTGATTTGCTTTTCAGCCCAGGGTGGATGGGTGCGTGCCTCGTGCCGAAGCAACCATCGCCCCTCGCGATCAGCCCTGATGATTTTCGATTTGTCGGAAAGAAAACGGGCACGTGCCCAGTCTCTCTCTCTCTCTCTCTCTCTCTCTCTCTGTCTCTCTCTCTCTCTCATCCCCGTTGATTCTGGGAGCGGGAAAACTCTTTTCCTGCAATTAAACCATCTGCGACTCTCTTCCGTGCCGCATGTGCGGTGTATCCCTAGACTCCTAGCAGGGAGTGGCATGGAGTAGGAAGTGGGTGTGAGTACTAGCGTAGCCATGCGTGACGTCGGGCAGCGAGTAGCCATTTTGTTTGGATCAACACCGAATCGCCTTCGTGCGAGTTACACGCACGTACGACTAGACAAGTTCGTAGGTGTGCCGCGTTCCCGCCCGTCAAACACCCGAACTCGACACCTCCGGCCTCCGATTTTCCGAAATTTCACCCGCGACCGTAAACTCGAATTTCCTGCCCTTTTCCGTATCCCGAGAAATTAGCGGCCGCCGGTCGAGTAAACGAATTATTACACCGGCGATTCGCCCGCCCGGCAGGACCCTCGCGGCACCGGGACAACGACGGCTGATGCGAATTCGTCAAAACGCACGCGATTCCGCAACCCGCGGAGGGATAGGCAACGCGGAAGATGTTTCGGATGAGTCGAATAAGGAAAACACGCCGAGCTCCGCGGGGCGAAGGAGGAGAAGAAAATTAAAAACGGGTTTTCGTGATGGGCACGAGGAGATTGCGTTAGGCCGAAGGTCTCGCCGCGTGCAGCGTGTGCAATTTTTCTCGGCACTCTTGCAGCTCGATGCACTTCTCGTTCCCTCTCATGCGATTTTTTCAATTCTTACATCTCCTTGTCCCCCCTTGGTGCGGTTTTTATCTTTTTATCTTTTTTCTTTTTGATTTTTTTCTCTCTTCCTCCTCCTCCTCCCTCCTCCCCTACTTGTTCTTCTTCTTCTTCTTCTTCTTCTTATTTTTTTTCTCACGACGTCGAGGCCGCCCGCGGTGTGCGGCAGACAGACAACCTTCGTAATACCTCTCTGCTTCGTACTGCGCGGGTTATATACTTGGAGAGTAATGCCGCTGCAGCCTCCGCCTGACCATGGGTCGTTGATCGTCCGCGAACAAAGAAAATCGTCATTTCGTTTTTGCGTTATTTTTTCCATCCGAACACATAGCGCTTCTACGCGCGAGCGAGTATTATGTATACGAACGAGTTGGAAAACAGAGGAGAAGAATGTAACGGATCTATCACCGAGTACAATTGAAGTTGTACTTTTCAAGCGTGCCAATCCGCCTTAGCTAGCTCGTTGGAATTTAAACCTAACTATGGCAAAAAAAAAAACGAACCACAGTCTATGCGACCTGGAGGGCGAGCGAAGCTGACAACTGGGAATGTTACAACAAGAATAACGCCTCGTAATCCTCGAATAATAGGCATTTAATCAACACCTCGAATATAAGAGAGAGAAAGAGAGGTGCAAATGAAAAAATGTGGAACGAGAGGAGTGCGTGGAAAAAAAATGAAGGAAAAAATGCGACCCACGATGCGGAAGGGAACGTGTTTTGCCAATAGGCGATCCGGTTCGTGACGTAGCGCTAGTAATAATGACGGGCGGGTACCGCGGGGCACGGCGGAGGGGGGGGGGGGTGAAAAAAAAATTCATCGACAATGGAAAATCCCACCCCAGCGTAAGAATCGGTACAAATGATTTGATTGCACACCGTGTAACCGTAAGGGTGGTCCCCTTTTCAATCTCCGTATAAAAACTCAGGGCGGAGCGATGAAAAAAAACCTTGTACGCATGAACATTTGTGCGATGAAGAGGGCAAAGGCAGTGAGAGAGGGAGAGAAAGAGAGATGCTTCGGTCCCTGTATTGAGTTGAGTATATCGGCGATGGTGATGATTGTAATGACGTACTGTGATGCATAAGAAAAAGAGGGTGGGGTTCCGAACGCAGGCTTGAACAGAGAGTTCATTTGTTTCAATTAGATACCGTTTCATATACCTATATATATATATATATATATATAGATATATATACCTAAATATACGCGTATACATATGTGTGACGGTATATACGTGCGTGTGCAATGCGCTGCTTGACTAGCTTCTAACGAAGAACATTTATTTATGAATGCAGTCTTAAAGGCGTCCCAGATATCTATTTTAAAACCGAAAAGAGACAAAGAATGTCCGTTTGGATATTCGCCAAAAGTCGATGTTTACGGGGAAAAACCAGTTTAATTGCAAACCGGGCCTTACGACACTTGTGGAAAAAAAAAACTACGTCCATGTTTTGATTTGATTTTTTTTTTTAGAAAAGATCCGATCACGGTCAAGAATTTATTCGTTGTAATGAAAAGTACAGGAAATCGATTAATTTGGTTTCGTTACGTCAAAATTGGCCAGATTCTATAATCAAATTTACCAATCAGCTCGCACGTCGATCGTTTAGCCGTAAATTGATACCCCATTAAATTAAATAAATTTGGAACGTGGAACGTAGTTTAAATACGTATTTTGTTCCAAAATGAAATGCGAAAAAAGTCCATTTAACAATTGTACAAAACGATGCACAATGTTTTATTTAATTGGCTTTTCGATTATTCAAACGGTTCGCAATAACGCCGGAAAACGAAATGGAATGGTAAGAATTAAATCGAAGCGAGTCGCGTTCGTTTAATTCGCGAAGTTAAAATTGAAAAAAAAAGGGGAGCAATGTTAATGCCTGCGCACGCGGGGTTGTCTAAATATACACACGACCGACGGGTTCAGACGTTGCGTCTAAACAGGACGATACGTCAATGCTAGGAAATTAATAAGGGAAATAAATCCAATGGTTAACGAGTTTTTACCAAGTAGCGCTGCAGCGGCGGAGGGGCAATTAAGAAAAGGGGTGACGCAGGGTGGGTGGAAAGTGGCCTAGGCTGCAGGTATAGGCGAGGGTGAAATCGGTAGGAGCCGGAGGATGGAAGGAGATATCGTGTTGCACGGCATTCAACCCTTGTACTGGCTAAACTGTAGATAAATAGAAGGGATACGCTGTATAAAACTGGGTAAAACACCAGCGCCGTGGATAGATACACCGTGTATACATACAGAACGGTTATTTCTTGCCTATTACAATATTGTGTTCGTTTGTTATATAGCTAGCTGCTGGGCAGGTGAATTTCTCTTCTTACATGATAATGCTTAACTAGCACGCACTGGTCCGCGCAATATTTATTTATTTTTTTTCTTATTTCTATATTTCATTTCGACGTTCGCTTCACTTTTCAGTATTTCACGAATTCTCATATCCCGCGACAGAAGCGAAAGTTGACGAAATTTTTCCCTCGAAGAAAAGGAAAACGAAGATACGAGCAAAAAAAAAAACGGGAAGAGGGCATGAAATTCGTCAGTCGTTCGGAGGGTGTAATAAATTCTCTAAAAAATTCGTTTATCGTGTAATTGTATCAGCCGGAGCTGATTCCGATTCTTCCACTCTTCTGCTCTCTCTCTCTCTCTTTCTCCCCCTCTCACTAGCATTGCACGGGAAAGTGAAAAAATTAGATAGCTTGTACGAAAAATTTTACTACGTTACGTAATCTTCGGTCCGAAGGTGCGATAAGAAGAGGCCGGCATGGCGAAGGAGGAGAGGATGGATATTCCTTAAGGACGAGCGACTAGTGAAAACAATTTCAAGAAATCTCTGGGAGAAAATTCGATTAGCAAGCTAGATGGGCTGTTTTCCCGTTTGTCTCGTTTTATTTCATCCCCCGGAGTTTCATCTCCGAGCGTCTTAATTATCCTTGTACATATTATATATATATTTTTGCGCGAGGTGGTTATTTTTAAGCTTTAAAGCTTAAGTTGGTAAGAGATGTCTCTCTTACCGTTAACCTCGTTAACGGTATGAATTAACCTAGCTTAGAGACTGCCGCCTTCCTGGTCATGCGACTGCTGCTTCGGCTCTCCCTTCGTCCCCCAGGAAGACGAGGAGCTCACGAACATGCCCGACAACGTCTCCGACGGGACCTCCGTTCGCATCGGACAATGAACATGCAGGACTCACCGGACTAATTAACATTGCTCGACGGATGCTCGATCGGTAAGAACGCTACGCTGTTACCATAATTTAGGACACTTCTCGAAATTAGCCGGAAGAGTTTCAGTTTTTTTTAAATTTCAACTTGGCGCCGGAAACTGTCAAAGAGAGAAAGAGAGAGAGAAAGAGAGAGACAAAAACAGAGAGAGGGAGAGAGAGAGAGAGAGAAAGAGAGAAACGGGTCAGCAGTCTCCGAGGAGATTACGTGCGAGATTTATCGGTGAAAAAGACGATGTGGGTTTTTTTCACCGCCTCTCTGTTTTCATATTGATATTTTATTTCGAAAATTAAGCCAAAGCTTAACCGCGGATTAAGTTTTAATTAGGGGATCTTGTCGAGTATGTATAGACAAGGAGGGTGTTAAAATGTTAAAAACCTGATATTTATTACCTTTGTTAATAACGCGGGGATTAACTTTGCAGATACATTAGCTGATCAAACGGCTGTGTTCGAGGGCGGTTAATTTACACGTGAAATTTAGACCGTAATTAGAGGCGCGTTGTTATTTTTTTTTTTTTCTCTTTTTTTTCGCTCTCAACGCCGGAAGCTCTGCAATCTTAAACGAAAAAAAAATAGGCAAATCATACCCGGAAGATTTTTATCAGAAGTTAAAATCGAATCCCAAAGTTCGCCACTCGAAACTATCGGATTAACAATATCCCAAAGATATCGCAATCGATTCGAGGTATTATTTCGTGAGAAGACAGGGGTCGACCAGATGTCTTCCTCACGTTTCTTTCTCGTCTCGCATACAGTATGAGAAAATCAGAGATACAGAAACGGTCTATGGGCGAGGAAAAAAAACTTTTCGTCTGAGAAGAAGATCCGGTCGTCGGGCATTGTTAGAGGGGTGAATTTGATTAGGAGATTCCTACCGGCTACCCACAATGCACACCGGCAGCTCTCTGATCACTCACGAGGGTATCTTTTTTACTTGAACCCAACATTTTTTCTTCCCATCCGATCTCCGGGAATGCAGCCTGCACCGTGAAGCGCGGCTACAAGTCCGTTAAGTATTCAACTTGTAACGTTGTATTTTTTACGTCACGCACAAATGCGAGTCTGTTCAGACCTCGAACCACGAAAGAATTTTCGCCCCCTCGTATTCTTTCACGCGATATTCTTTAACGTGTTTAATCGATTTTTATAGTTTTCTTTAGTTTTCACCGTAGTCGTGACCAGCAACGGCTAACGGGAACTAGAGCGGGCCGGAAGTCTAAAAACCGAGTGATTTCAGGGACCGAAAGCTGTAGAATCCGTGGTTTTCAACGGCACGCGTACAGACGTTGTCGAATTTTAATCCCTGTTGCGGGTGCACCGTGAAAATTCCGTGGATATTAGAGGAGAAGCGACAATGCATGGTGGATGTAAAAAACGACCCGCCACCTTTGTTAGTTTGCGCGAATTATTCGATGTAATATACAATGCAGGTATTATCATACGTGTATGTATAATACAATGCACGTATTAACGCTCGTTTTAGTATAATTAGATTAAATATAGAGTGAGAAGTGTGTCGAATATAACGTAGTAGAATGACGGACGTCGGATTTGGTACATACATGACTGACCTTGGACGTGTGGGTCCTCAGGCTTGACTCCGTGGCGAATCCCTTTCCGCAGATGGTGCAGTGAAAGGGTCGATTCTTGGCACGCTCCACCTGAGCGTCATGATTCCGAAGATGCTGCTGCAGGTTCGAGAGTTGAATGAAGGCTCGGCCGCATTCTGGAAGGTGGCATTTGTACGGTCGCTCTCCTGGACAAATCGCAAAAATAATAAACTTCGGAAGGGGGAAAAAATACCCCGAGCAGAAAATTGCAAAACTTCAACATAATTACTGACCGCAACCGTGCGAAAAAAAAAACGTCCCAAACCAATGACCGTGGAAATTATATCTCTCTTTTTATCACAATTTTGACGTTTCTTATTTTCCTCACACCATTTTAAACAATTAAACCTGTGCCTTCAATAACAATTGCATACCCGAACGATACAGATTCACCTTATTTGCAGTAGGATGTAGCGAATGTGTCTTGTAAGTAACGGTAAATTCAGGCAAGGTTCGAAAATTGTTGTTCGCATATTGTTGTTGTTGTTTCATTTCATTCTGCAGAACCGTATATGCTACGGACTTAACGACAACCTGAATATCCCCCTCGCGAATAATTTAACCTATAGATAGCGTCAGGTTGACAGTTGGGTAGCGATTAAACTCGCGAGGGTGTTTGGACTGTAGAAAACAAAAGTCAAGTGCGGTTTATTCAGCAGAGAAAATTGGCATCGTTTGATGCAAAGAATCTCGATCAAGGCTTTTGTTCTACGTGTATCGCAATTTTTTCTTCTCTCCAAACAGCTGCTTGATCACAGTTTACGATATTATGTTAAACTCGCTGGAGAATTAAGGATGAAAATTTCAATAAAGGTATGTAAAACGGTAACAATATTCCATGCCAAGCTATTTTTATTCCCGGCGTAAGCGATTCCGACTCGTTGATTTATCCTTTATTAACATCATCGACGTTCTACGAGGCTATGCCCTTTTTTTTCTTTCCCTCTTCGTCTTCTTTCCGCTTACTTTCCCTATCCCCACGCGTTTTGTTCCAATCAATTCATCTTTTATTCAATCACCGACCCATCGGAGAATTCCAACGTTTGATTTAATAAAAATAACTTCGACTACTGTAGGCATCAAGGCAGCACCACCGGCCGCATTTTATCTCTCCTTATTTTTTTTATCCCCCTCTTTCTCTTATTTTACTTTAATTTCATCGGATCGTCGGGGGTGCCTTCAAACTCTCAAGCTTCATCCCCCCTACCCCCAACTCCACCCCTTCTAGACCAGCATCCGAATCTCGCTTTAAGCTTACGCTTAAGCGTCAAGCGACTGCAGAGTTTACCCCCTTTGCTCTGCCTGACCAGGTACCGATTAGTTATTTATTAATCAACTTTATCGAGATCCAAGGAGATTCGATTAGCCTTGTGACTGTCAATTCGGCATCGGCTGGAATTATTTTTATTCGCTTGAAATAATTCTCGCCGCCAACTGCTACGGGGGTTCGCGTCTTATTTTATTATAAACTGCACAGTGTACGCGTTAAATTTAGGGACAGGCACCTACATCGAGTACCTGTCGCAAGTAAACCTACGCATTGCCCGAGCTCTTTTTCTTCCTCTTCAATCTGTCATCGTATCGATTAAGGCTGGCATTTCTCCACCTCGTAAAGTTTGTTTTATTAACGAACGAAATTGCGACAATTTTTCGTACACGCTTTTACTAATATTCAACCGTCAGAGTTGATCAAGTCTCGTTTCGTTGCAACGATCTGCCGCGTACGTATATAATTGAAGATAACTTTTTCTTCACCCACGCGTGTTATCGATGTATAATTGTAATTCTTTCGCTCATCCATACCCAATCGTTTTCTTATTTACCCACGTAATTGTGTCGGCGTTAAGAAAAAAAAAAAGACTCAAGAAAAAAAGAGGAAAAACAAAAACACAGAGACAAGCATTTCTTATCACATTTACAAAGTATTGCATGCGGTATCAGCCTTGCCCTGGTACCCTGCATCGAATGATTCTCGAACCGTGGCACACTTTTCCGATAATTGACGCTGTTGCAGACGCGATTGAAAAAATTGAATCAAACGAGAAATTAGTTTTCAACGCACAAAGTCAAGCTGCGGAGGCTTCGCGTTGCCGCAATATACGAGTAAGGTATCTACCTACAACGTTCCGCGGGCCGGTAAAGAAGTAATGACACTGTTATTAATAATAATAATAATAATAGCGATGGTAATAATAATAACGATAACAACAATAATCATCGTTGTTATTAGCATTATTGCTGTTGTTGTCGTTGTTATTATTTTAAGTTTATTACCACTCCTCGGATAGCCAATTATTCGTTACTTTCATCGCCGCTACACGGACACAACCATAAAGAATAGCTGATGTGTATATCATACTCGTGCATGCGCTTGTATAGAGACCGATAAGTGCTACGGAACTCAAGAGGGCAGCGAAGATAATTATTTATTTATCTACAGAGCAAGTCGGTACGCATGTGACCGTGTATGCTTCCAAGTTTCTGGCATTCGTGACTTTCCAAAGCCGGATGTTACCACCTTTCTGTCCCGCAGACGTAGGTACGGTCGTTAATGCGTGCAGCTTACCCAGGGTGTACGTATCATGGCCGAACGTACAAGGTACCGACTACTGTTTTCTTTCCTAAGCAATTAAAATCGAATTAATTGTGACCATGAAAAAGGGCGAAGAGGGATGGATGCTTATTGTTAACTCAATTTCACTTTCAAATATTTATCACACAAGGTAGGCTGCAACGCCTCGAACCGATGGAAGTATCGAGACAAAATTTGATACGGTAGGTACCGGGTATGTATCTGTGTAGGCGTATACATATTTACCTGTATTTACATACGCGCGTACGTCATTCTCCTGATACAGCTGAATCGTACGTATAAACCTGACGCAGGTGGCGTCGACCCGGTAAACGAGTCTGAATATACCTACAGTGTCTCTGGTAGGAGCGCGAGGCCAGCATCGGGTAGTGTCAAACATCAAAAGTGTCCTTATCGAGAGACGAAAAAAAGGGAGATGTAAAGAAGCCGTTGAGGTCCGAGATAATTTTAAAAGTGTCGGATGCGTGAGCAAGAACTTCCAAGACACGAGACAAAATTTTTCCTCAACGTTCTCCTCTTCCTCTTTTACTTCCATCCATCCACCTAATGGTTTCCCTTCGATAATTGGCGGGCGAAGATAAAGATGTGTAATTATAAAATTCTACATCTTGCGTGCCGGAAGTAAAGAGATCGGGGCGGTGCCGCTACGGTGCAGGGGCGACGCTACGACCGTGGGGAGAAACCTGGGAACGCAACCCTTGCTTCTCGGCGGATACTTCTTTCTTTTGTCGAAGTCAAGAATTAATATTCGTATAAAGAAGTCTGACGAAATCGGTGACCCGCGACGCATTTGGTTTCATAAAAGATTCACTCCCGCCCAGACAAAGCGTAGCAAAGAAATCATGGGTGGGTTGATAAGAAGAATCGAAATATTGCGCGGTGATTCAATTCGAGGATTATAATTAGCTCGGTGGGTAAAAAAGTCACCGCTAATCGTTACGTGTAATTTCGTCGAATCGGGGGAAATCCCTGGTCGCATCCCTGCCTCGACGCGTCGATACGATGCGTGTGCAACGATACTTTCGTCTCGATTCGCCCCTTTCCATTCCGCGGACGTATCACACCGGCGGTGCAAGTACGGACGGAGCGTGCATACTTCTTCGCCGAGTGGGGCCCGGCAGCTAGCCTACACGTCCATGCCAAAGGCAGAAAATTAATGTCCCCTGCAATCCATGTATAATGCATTCGGTCAACGAACGAACGAACGAATGAACCAACGAACGAACTAACTAACTAACTAACTAACTATAACGAAACAGAGAGCCTACCACTGGCCCGACATGACACTAGAAAATTTACGCCCTGCACGCCTCGTCGTCGGACTATCCTGAAAATACGGGTCTGAAATCATTAAACTCGCCCATTGGCGCTCCGCCCTGATAGCCGGAGACCGTGCACCATCATCAACGGCTTTGACGCATCGCCATATCCGATTCGTCCGACTTTGACAAGACTTTTTTCCCATGGTTCCGAGCACTTCGAAACTTTCGAGTCCACGTTTCCGTACACGCACAAGGGTACGTATAACGGCCTTCGAGATGAGCGAACGGCGAGAGAAAGCGACATTTTGCAATATGAAATCTGTTTTTGATGTACCAGTGACGCCGGCTGTATAGCTACAGCAACGGGTGTGTCTGACGCAAGTACTGATCCCGGGCAGAGCCTGCGGATGATCCCGGTCACAACCGGTGCAGCCGGCAGAGAGTACCTATAAACCGTTGCGAGTTTAACGCATGCATGGAAATGATGAAAATAAAATGGCTGATAACAAATGACTGTTGCAAAGAGGTGAGGCTGGACGGCCATGTTGGTTCACGTGACCGTCATCCGGGCAACCACGAGTACGCCACGCCCATTTAATGATTTCTACCCCCCTGGATGCAAGCCGTGTACGCGGTGCGAAATTTCATGAACGTGTGCCTGCGTGCACCGGGGTGGCCCGATATTGCGCTGTACAGTCATCATCAGTAGTCTGCAGGACTACCTCTGCTGAAATTCAGCCCAGCTTTGGCGTCGATCGCGGTTTATTCAAGGGGTTGACAAACTCCTTGACATTCGCCCGGATCGCATTGCGTCGAAAGGAGTATTTCAGGAAGATTTCGCGGCTGCTCGAGGAAAATTCAGTTTCCAAAGTCTCGGCTGACGCCGAGAAAATCCGGGAAAAGTCTCGTTGCAGGCTTGAAATTTTACAACCTATCACGATCGGCTGGGCAATCAACGTGCGGGTCACGAAGGATCCAATCCTCTTTAAAGACCCGGTAATCATCCGCTGCAATGACCCGTCCGTGGGTCAAGCTTTCGATCGCGAAGGTACAGTCCGAAAATTGAAGGGGTTGGCGGAGGCCGTGAGTGCTGCCGGGGTGGAACGGTGCACCGGACAAGGGTAGGTAGGCAGTGCAGTGCACGCGGTTCGATCCTGTTCGCAAAATGATTTCCCGACGGTGGCAACCGCCAGGCTGTAGCGCAGGGTGAACATATAGGGTAGATACCACGGATGCATCGGATGAGTTCGATTCTCGTTTCTTTGTTCCTGCGGTAATGAGGAAAAAGGAACGAACACCGCAGGTTCACCGGATGACGAACCGATTTTCGGGCTCGTTCCTTGGCCCTGGAATCTGGTCGTGAACCGGAACACGTTGGATAAAATTCGAGCATTCGGGTTCTTACGGTCCGGGTCTGATCGTGCTCGATTACGGGAGGACTCGCGCTCGTCTCGAAGGATCCTGCCTCCGCGGCGCTCGTTTCTCCCCGAATCATTCGGGCCCTCGTTCTTCCTCGGACACATGCATGCGCCACGGGATAAGTTACAATTAATTCAGAGTGGCGGGGGAGTGGCAGGGCAGAACGAGGCACGGGACGGACGTACGAGGCTGGCAGGAGAGAGGCGCGGGTGGACTCGAACTTCGGCATATGGTCTTTCCTTCCACCTGCCCTGTGCCCTGCCCAAACTTTTTACCTTTTATCCGAGCCGTTTTTTGCCCAAAGGGCACGGTCGCTGACCCGGCCTATGAGAACCGGCTAACCGGTGCTAACCCTTCCCTAAAAGGGCGATGAACTTTTTACTTTTATTTTATTCCGTTGACTTTCTTTTAACCGATCGATCGATCGATCGATCACCCCTTTCGTTCCCGGGAGAGCCTTTCGGTTATTAAAACTTTTCCTGCTGAAGGGAAACGGCGATGACGATGACGATGACGATGACGACGACCGTTTGCTAACCAACGTACGTATCTTATAGCCGACAACGGCGTTCAAGAATCTGGCGACACGAATCCGTCGCGTATAGGTACGTATAAGTTATAGGGTTTCCGTTACACCAAGAGGATGTAGGTAGGTTTAAGGTTGTAACAAGTGAGCTGGAATCGGAGCCGACTATCTTTCTCTCTCACACCGCGGCGAGCACTTTTAAATTGGGACAAAGTAGTCAGACATTCGAATGTTTCCGGATCGTTAGCAAGCCCTACTTCGCAGGGCGATCATTTTTCTTGATGTCAACTGTAATTTATTCCCGATTCCTGAAGAGTCTTGCCCATTGTGCGGGTAACTCTTTTGTCCAAAGAAGGGAAGGGAAAGACGATGAGAAAAAAGGAAGAGCAGCAACAGAAGTTGAAAAGAAAAGATAGGAAAAAAAAAAAGAAAAAAAACATGAGAGCGAAAGAGAAGTAATCTGGTTGTTTTGCTACGAAACGGAAAATCCTTTTTCGAAAAAGTTTCCCACCGCGCTAAGCCAAACATCATAAATATTTGAAGAAAAGGAGCAAAGGCAATTTGTGAGGAGACGACGACGTTTCATATAATTGCGAAGCTTGTTTCGCGAGCGTCAAAGACAATTCGCCCGACGACGACGCCTGCAGGACCGATTCCCGGCTCGCTTCGCCGTTCTTTTAAATGCCGCGCACTTAACGTGCACTTTGCGGCAAAATCTCGGAGAGGAGTGGAAAGGAAAAACCAGGCGAGCGCCAACCCCGGGTCATTAGGCAGAGGCCCTACTTGTCGAGGAAAAGGGGTAAAAATTAATGTCTCAGAATGAATGTTCCTCGGCACCGGCGTTATTCCGCGCTTGTACCGGCAACTCATATTTTTATGATTTCACCTCCTCACGAGTCATTTGTTTGCCGGTGCATGCTTTGATATGCCGGGATGTTAAATGGACGGGTTACTCTCTCCGCCCCATTTTCTACCCCTTAGATTGTTGAAATCCTTTACTGCCCGCTTGTACAGCAGAACGCGAACAACTCGACGTTCCCGAATCGATTTCTTTTCTGTCTATCCGACGTCCACCGTAGGTGATTATATTATCAGCGGCAGTTTTAACCAGAGGAAGATCTTTTCTTCAAAAGCTTGTATCACGAGTATGTCCGTAAAGAAGCGATGAGCAATCATTAACGATTACTTTCTCCTACGGCAAACCCCGATAACGTGGATCTCGATTAATTCAGTCGTCGAGCTGTCACTTGATTCGATCTGCTAGAGGAATGAAAAAAAAAAACAACAGAGAAAGCCTCGAAGCTTGATAGGAGTTCACCCCGCGTTGATTTCCATTACGTACCTAAGCAGCTTTGACGAAACAAGCTTCTATAAGAAATTCGCGGCATTTTGAGCATTGCAATAATATGTATATACGTCCATACAATACACAAGAGCGATAGTTTCTGGCGTTCTAATCCTCGAGGCTAATGTTATGGGGTATTTTTATCATCTCTGCAGAATGGCCGCAGCCGAGCGAGTTTGTGTAACGGTAAAACAGTGCTGTGCGTGCCTCGATATGAGATCTTGCGGTGGAATCTAGGGTATAGTATCTGCCTCTTCCTACTATCAGTAACTAAACTAAGCCGAGTACTCGACACGACCGAACTCGGCCCTAAGCCGACCTCGAATGCGAGGGGATCGGTAAGAGTTGTCTACATCATCGAACGGGGAAAATACAGGCATGTCTGTCTCAATGAAATTCTTTTCTCGCGGCTTGCCAAAAAATTCAATCTTTCTCGGACTATTTTTATGCTTCAACGGAAGCAAACCGCACTTCACTGTTCACCATTCTCAACAACAGAGGTTCAACGTTTCTTCTTCGTGTCGAATAATGAGACCCCCATAAGTATGTAAAAGAATTAGAATCAGATTAACGTCTCCGATTTCTTTCCTCGGCACGTGAAACAGAAATGCTGCGAACATAATCGGTCATAGCAGCTTCGGAGAAGCCAGATGTTATTCGTTTCAACTCCCAAGGTTGTCGGTACCGCAGACAAGTTTCGGGTTAAAATTGGCCAGGTAAATCGAACGGTTCTCTAACGCGCGAGGTGCTTTATATATATATATATACTCGAGGCCTAAAAGCAAGGTGGTAATTACAGGCGAGTAAAATAGTACCGCGAACGGTGTCTTTTTTCACCCTTGCCGCCCTCCTTATTCTTCCTCTTCCTCTTCTTTTATCGCGGCCGTATGGAGTAGCATCGAGTCGACCCGCGGAGTGTCCGAGCAATCGCATGCGGCGCATACCCGCACGCATACCACGAAATAACTCGGCGTATTCGATGGGTTAAGCTCCCCGTTTAATATACCTCAGGGTATGCGAGTTGCGTCTGTGTGTGCGTGTGTACGTAGATGCGTCCGTTCGTCCGTGGAATAAGTACACGGCCCGTATACCGTATGGCGTCTTGAGAGAGGCCCGTCTTGACTCCCACACACGCCGTTCGTAGAAAGTCCTCTCGAATAGATGGAAATCTATATTTTATTGTGCGCCAGTGTGCTCAATATTATTTAACCCCTGAACCACTTTTGCAGCCGGTTTTCAATCCTGTACGTATCTCCGATAGATAAATCGGGGAGAGAGCATGCCTGCGTTTTTCTCGTTTAACGTGCGATCGTCTTTCTAGACTTTTTTTTTTCGCAGATCTTTATTAACCCGTGAGATGCACGCGCATCGCGTCGAGAATCGCGCGCTGCAAAAGTAACGAGCAACTTATTTACCGCTGGTGGAGAAAAAAGCAGAGTAATCGCGATAACGAATGATTTCTTTTCACGCAAAGCAGCACGCTGTGTCACGTTTCACGAGGGAGAAAGTAAAAAAATTCTAACAAATACACGGAGTGTAATATACATCAATTTATAAACAGAGAGTGCAGCAGCAGCAGCAACAGCAGCGGGGTATCTAAAACTCATAAAAAAGTTAGCGATTGCCTGCGATATTGCAGGGGTGAGATTTTTTTTTCTCCTCCCTCTCTCTTCTCGGGGGGAAAGGGAAGTTCGAGCAAAGGGTTGAAAAGTAAGTCAGTGCTGCGTAGACTTGGACGTCCGAGAGCCTCGAGGGCAGATTTTCTCTCCTCCCTTCGTTCGTTTTTTTGCCTTCTTCGTTCCTCTTTAATCGAAGATATATTTTTACCGGTATTACACCGCAGTCAGATGATGTCGCGCGATGAATAACACCGCGCATCAATAATAATGCGAGTTGAATGAGAAGAAAAATGTGGTAAAGTAAATTTTCCCAACGCGATACCGTCTCGATAATTTTCGTAACTTGAGATATTTTCAAGACTGCAACGGCAAGCATTGTTAATTCATTTTGTGCATCTCGGCCGTTGTTATCAGCGCGAAATAGATAAGATAAATTGAGCGTGAACGAAAAAAATAGATACAAACAAACGCTCACACGCGCACGCACGCGGGTCTACGAACACACGTATATACTTTGCGTAGCAACTATCTGACAGCTAGCCGACTGACGCTTACGATTTGTGGACTAGATTCGCGGAAAGTTTTATTCTCGTACTTATACAAGAATGCAGATGCGTGTGTGGGCGTCTGTGTGTAGACGCATTATTGCGGACAGTGTACAATAATACAGGCAGAATGGAAAAAAGTCAGAGGCAAGCTGAAAACAAAGGCCGCAACTTGTGTCGATCGGGGAATACGGGAGGATTATAAAAACTAGAAACAAAATAGAAAAAGTAAGCAACGCTGCGCGAACGGAACCCTCGATCCTCAAAAGTTGTAGTCATATCTCCCCACAGGGAAGGTCCGCTATTCAAATGAACCCCCGTAGAATGAAAAAGAAGAAAGAGAAAACGAACACCGTACTCGAGGTGCGTTGTAGATGCGTATGTGTACGTATACGTAGGCCGCGGAAGGGTTAGAAAATTAGAATAGGCCTTTTTCGATCGCCGGTATATTACTCGCCCTGCATATGCAGCATGACTAGGTTAATTCCTGGTGGCCATAAGGCGTTTTTTGGTTAATCACTTTTTTTCAACTACTATACTTCACCTTTGATCCTTTCTTTGTGTATTTTTTCGTTTTTTCTTTGCTTTTTTTCGAGCGTGTGCGCGCGTGTGTGGAACAAATATTTTGTCTCGGTAAAGAACGCCGCGCCATCATCACGGGCACGGTTGCCGCACGGTCTGAGAAGAAAAAGATTCTGTTCCAGCAACAAAAGTCTATCCGTTCTCTCATTCCTAAATTTTTTTTAAAACTCGTTCGTTACGGATATGCCGATTCTTCGTTTTCGGAACGTCGGGGCCAAGATAAGTTTCCTCGAGCTGCCACTTTGTTTAATCTTTAATTCCGCGCCATTTGTGATAAAAGGCGCAAAAAGACACGCCCGTCTCCAAGAGTTGTTAGCATTTTGCTTTGATTTTTCCCCAAGACGTCTGGTATTCCCTTGTATGAATTCTTAACCGGTTGAAATTAGCGAATTAAAGACGGGCCGAGACGGACGGACCGGCAGACGCGGGGCAACGGATGGGGGGGGGGGGGGGGGGGGGGTGATAAAAATGTCGAGTAAAACAAGCAATTCAGAGTGGGCGAGAGAGAGAGAGAGGGAGATAAAAAAAATGGCCATTTTTTAATTATTCTTTACTTCTCCGTATATTATACGGATATATATATTTCTTGTCCACGAATCCTCCAGTCGCTTGCATATACTAATTTAACAGGAGTAGGTGGTTAATTTTTATTCATGCTCGGGTGAAACGGCAATTTTTCTCAGTATTAAGTGGGCTTTAAAATTGTCCGGTCAATTTCGCCCGCGAGACGTGAGACGTTTTTTAAGTATCCGGTTATAGGTAGGATGAAAATTAGAAGCGGAAACCGGGGAACCCGTGATTTTTGAATAATTCAAAATACATCTTGCAACTTTTCCATACACGGTTCAATACGCGAATTAACTAGGTTTAGAATAATTTTTTCATACGCCGTAGAAATAGATTCGGTATGAAAAAAAAAAAATATTTCCAATTCCGATAATATCAAGGGGATCAGTGCTTGTAATTCGTTAAAGTAAAAAAAAAAAAAAGAAAAAAATGAAGCAAAATAATAATAATAAGAAATAGAAATAAAGGTTAAAGTTTTTCTACACATTCGACTGAAATATTCCGCGTCCGAATATCTGTCGGGATATTTATCGTCCGGCGAAATTCAAAAGCAAAAACGACAAACAATATGGATGAATAAATAGAAATGGCTGTGTATCCGATAAATTTTCGGAGGAACCATCGGTGACATTTTCGCTGACAAAATACCTCGGCGCATACCGAGTGGCATGCATTGAGTTTAGGGTATAGTGCAGCGTCCCCATCGAGTATTTAGGTTCACCAACGCCCGCCCTGTGTACGAGGCTCGTGTTTCAGGGGAGTGCGTGGTTCGGCTGCATTATTGAGCGATCGGGTAATCGAAAAATTGGCGGGCTTTTTCCGGGATCTAGGTGGTGGGAGAAACGCCTCGGGGATTGGTCGCCCGGTCCAGCGCCCCTTCCGAAGAGGGGTTAACTACCCGAATATATATTTGTCTAGTACTCGCTATTGACCGGCTATCAATATCATGTATTTTCCCCAATATTATACGTATATTAATGCTTTCGCAAATTTCGTTAAACAAATTACCCGTTATGATGCCGATGGGAACTTGGCTCTTCCCCGCATGCAGTTTCAAATTATTACCAATTACTATCGGAACTTCATCCTAACGTTGCGGGGCTCGTCATATTACCGGCTTATCCGCCGTATAGATCGAGTTGAAGAAGAATGTATTCAACTTTATCGCAGGTTCAATCCCCATGTGCGTCGTTTTGATTTCGAACAGCTGTTTTTCAGGTTTTAACATCCCATCGCTGATCGTCGTAGTTCAACGGCAGTTCTTTTTTTTTCATTCGTAACGCGAACAGGTATTAATTTCTCACGAGGTGAGAGAATCGCGATCGATAATTTAAATGAGAAATATTTTCAACCGCATACAAAGAGGAAAAGACACTTGTATCCATACGCTGTATACCTGTACGTGTACGTACACGGTCTGATTGTGAATAAAGCACGGAACTGATGCGCCCACCTACTTCGAGGGAAACAGTAGTGGCGGCTGGATTATTAATGTAAGGGGTTGTGCGTTGAACGGCAGTTATTCGGTATTCTCTAGCTCTCTCGCGGTTGCTACAAGGGAGGGTCGAAATCAATGCGAGCCTTTCTTTTATCGCGACTCGGCGAAGCCCGAAACTGGGAGAAGCTGCTGGCCGCGTTGTCGATAAGAAGTCGAAGACCCGAGCGGTGATTTCCCAATTTTTGTTTACTCGCCCGATGCGGATACCTCAATCCCTCCCTCCCGCTCCTCGTTCATATCAACTCCTGCAATTAAATTGCTCGCATTCCATGCTGCGTCGCCTGATTTCATTATACCTGTTTTTTTCCTCGTCTTCTCTCTCCATTTCTCTCTCCCTCACTTTTTCACCATACACACGTACCCACCACCATTAGACTTGACCCTTAAGTAAATTTCAATCTGAGCAAATGAGATTTTTCTTTAAGGGCTGCAGAGCCGAGCCTGCCGCTGACCAGCGATCGGCCGGTTCGAGCTACGGGGCAGATAATACCTTCCGAATGACTACGCTCATCTTTTAATGAAATTCTTTCTCCCGAGGTACAACGGCCAAGGGCGGACCCGGACCCGTGGCTCTTGAGGCCGACCCCGTTTTCGAGTTTGCATTCAGCCCCGTCTCCGCTGCTCGAAACAACAACAACAACAACAACAACAGCAGCAACAAAAATTGTAGCAATTACAAGGACTCCACTTACCGGACCCAGTGCGGGAGTTGACTCGAGATACGTTTACCGGATACGGGGAAGTTGGCGAAAAATTGTTTAAATCAAAGGAAATCAAGGGAAAGAGTAAAAACGAGGGTGAAAATAACGAGATGAAATCTTCGTTGAATTCTCCGACTCACCGGTATGAAGTCTGGTGTGCTGCTGGACGTGGCTCAGCTGTTTAAACCTCCGATCGCAGTAGCTGCACTTGTACGGTTTTTCCCCGGTGTGAACCCTGATGTGTTGTACGAGCTGGTGGTTGCTCGAGAAGGACTTAAGACACTGCTGACACTGGTGCGGTTTGACCTCGCCGCCGCCGATCATCCCTCCTGGGCCAACCAGCCCTGCCAGACCTCCGCCGACTCCGCCACCCGGACGACCGGCCAAGCCGCCACCCATGTCTCTGGCGTGCATCTGCATCACGCCTTTGTGCGTGATGAACTGCGAGAAGAACTGCCAGGGTTAGTTGGTATGCTGTGCTCTGCGCCGAGTAGCGCCGATTGGCAATTCGCGGGGTTGTCTTGGATATTATTGAGAAGATAGGTACGAATTGCCAATCGATTCGTTGATTTCGGGTTGCGGGGATACGATACATGTATGGTGCGATATTTCGGCATATTCATGGCGTTCGCGCGATCGAACAAAATCGTTGGTGGATGGGTGAATGGGATGAAAAATTGTATTATCATGCTACGACTGGTTTGTGCAACGTTAAGGGTTGAATTTCAAAATGCGATTTACGTGTACGCGACAGAGGAAATACACATGTACTACGTATAATAATGTAACGTGGTTAATGGTTATTGGTAGGGAGAGGTGGACGGGAAGTGAGGGAATTGAATAGTGCTTCTCCCTGTGAAATTAGTGTTTTCATTTTCATTTTCGTCGTCGGTGTTCCTGTTCCTGTTTGTTCGTATTTTTTTTTTTTTCTTTTTTCTTTTATTTGTTTCTTTTTTCTCTCGATTCTTACCTCGACGAGAGGGTATAAATTCTCTCGGGTAAATTACGCGCGTATCGTTTCCCAGAGTGAGCTTCTAGTCTAAAAGAAGTAGGTAGAATATAAAGAACCCTATGATTAGGGGAATTCGGCAGTGGGTTAGTTAACCTGAACAGGTGTTGCGCGGGTGGATTCCTCGGGAAAAGGGTTGAGATCTTTGGGCGCGGACCGCGTACAGTCTGGTCGGAAAGTATTCGAAAAGGGGATCTGATCACGAGGCGATGGAAGTGCGAGATTGTTTTGTAAACAAGGCGTTGATCGCGACGGTCGGGAACGAGGTCGCGAAATTTGGCGTAAACGATCGGAGGAAAAATTTTTGGAAATATCTATCGCGCGATACTTGGTTGAAAAGTACGGAGAGGAAAAGAAAAGACGAGGTGAGACGAGAAAAGAGACGAGACGAGACGAGACGAGTGGAATTAAAAGAAAGGGGTTGCAAGTGCGAAGGCGATTTTATTAAAATATGTTAAAACTGTAATTAAAATCGAAAAATCTCCTAAGAAGTTTTAAGAATCTTATGGCCCCAGCGCGGGACTTTCTTGCCCAGAAGAAGTAGAACAAGACGAAGAAGAAGAAGAAGAAGAAGAAGAGGCGAAGGGAATTGAAATTGTCTCCGAGGGATTGGTTCTCAAGTTTCTCGCTATGCCGAGGCTGGATTGACGTACTTTTGTTTTTCAAACGACCAATCAACGTTGAGAATCACTGTCCCTTAATCCTCGTGAGAGAAGCACGGCGCTACTTGACGATTTTCTACTCTTTCTTTTCCGTTTTCTTATAATTTTTTTTTTTTTTTTTTTTCATATTACCTACCGACTCGAAGAGCCGATCTGGAATTCTTTCACTCCCTCTGTTCTTTCCCCAAACCCTCGTCGCCCCTTTCTTTCATCCGTTCCCTTCCTCTGTATAATGCCGTTCTCTGCACTTGTATAGATATGTATATTTTAGCCCCGTCTACTTGACCATTTTCACATTTTCTTACGAGAGATTGTAATTTGTTCGCGGAGAATTTTTCACTCGTTTCTTTATACCCGCAACTTGTACCAACGCTTTTAGTAACAGACTTTTACGATGATTAACTATGGACGGAGCCAAGTGAAGCGAAAACCCGAGTCTTTGGGGTAGGGTGGGAGAGGGGGTGTAGTGACAAACGATTTGACGCTCCCGCTAAAGTTAAGTTACGGATTTTTAATGACGATCCCACGGCGACTCGCTCGTTATGCCAGGACGATTGTCTTTTATCTCGAGTGCCTCTTCTTGCATATTGGACAATTTTTAATCCCACCGTTTTTCTTTCCATCTTACAGGTCTTTTTCCATCGGCGCATTTTCATTCGGCAAAGGTCCGAGAGAAGTTGACGAAAGAAAAAGAAAACGAAAAATATGCCGCGCATTCCTTGCCTTTTATACCTGCATCATCCCTCGAACATTAGTCAACGACCTCGAGAAGTTCGTAGCTCATCCTGCGCGTGCAATTATGTCTACGTACGGAACTGAGATGGTTATCCACGCTCTTTATCAGATAAAAGAATACACGACGTGTGTGACGCGCGGTGTGCGGTAGACAGATATAAATAATATAATGTAAGCTGCACAAATCCGAGAATTGATAAACGCGGGAAGGTCGCCAGGGTTGGGTGCGATGAGATAGGCTGCGTGGCACACAACCGCAGATGTTTTCTGATACGTGTCGTTTAAAAATCACGTACAATTTTCCCGAATCCGCAACCGGCCGGCTGTTAATTAATCAAATTTTTATCTCCGAGAGGACAGAAAATTGCCATTGCGTGCGGTTCGCGGTTCTCGTACCCAGGGTACGAGGGAAAAATCTTCAACCATCTTTCTCCTTTCGTTTTTCACCCTCTCCTTCTTTCTTTATTTTGCCTGATTTATCACCGTGACAAAAAAGAAAATGGAAAGAGTTGCTTGCTTCCTCGCGCGCAGCGAGCAGCGGCTTAATGTCTTTAATAATGGAAAAATATATCAACAGACTGAGCAGGCTATTTCCTAAAAAGCAGTAGCGTCTGTCTGTTCCTCGCTAATGCACTCAGACCAGTTCGTTATTCTATTTTATTTCATTTTTAATTTCCAAGAAACTTCGTATCGAGGATTCAAATCGAACAAAAGTGTTCCCCTGAATCATCCCGCGCACGATACGAGAAACATTCACATCACCCGCACCTGCGGTATGTTGTACCATTGTGAAAGAACCGCTTCCAAAGAAGATTCCATCGGTATCACGCGTCGTGAGAATACGACGATTTTTGCCCGAAGGGATTCGCGTCACTTCACTTTGACAAATTGGTAAAATACACGGACTCGGTCACTCTTCTGTAATTACTTATAATAATCTAAGAATAATCTCATATATTCGATAGAATTTTCAGGAATAAAATCAATGCCATCTAGATCTAAGAATAAAATCAGCGGAGAGATTTGAAAATGTTGGAGGAAATCTGCGACTTTTTACAAAAACTTATCATCAAGAACAATAATTATTGAAATTTCGTTTCTTTGAATCACGAAAGATTGCATATTCCACAGGGTTTTAAGATTCTAAAAACATGAACGATAAGATTTTGCCAAGACATTGACTTGAAAAGTGATCCACAAGTTCCGATGGACGGGAAGCTATTAAAGAATCTCCTCCCAAGACTGAATTATAACTATCGCATACGGATATGAATTTTTTTCATTCTTTTTCTATAACAATCGTCACAAGAAATGCAGGACAGTTTTCGGCAAATGTAAATTACAACGGTAGCGGAAACTTCGTGTATTATTCCAAATTTGTGAAAGTTAATTCGTTCTCGTCCCCCCGGCTTATTGAATCAAAATTTCTCGAAGCAGCATCTGATCTGGACCGGGGCAACCCTTTCAAGGGTGTCCCTCTCGCTCATCGCCGGCGTCTCTCTCCCTCGCAGCTTGAATGTTCTTTCTTTGATTCGGCTCGTCGATCCATAATATCGTTGCCCTTGGCACTGATGCCCTAAAAATTCGGTCCCTTTAACCCCCGGCCTAGCGTTTCCGATCCGTAGCGTCGCCGGCGACGAAGATCGTTAGCGTTCCGCTTCCGCGTGTGTTACGGTATGGTATACACGGCAAGGTATAACCCTTTATGTTTAGTAGCGGCGTAACCGCGTCACGCCGTAGCGAGGGGGCTACTTTATATTATACCTACGTATGGAGGAACATCGCCTCGGATACACCACGGGGAACACAAAAGCAAAGGTCTCACCTGCTGCCCATATGCCCCATTCCCAACCCCGGACACCGAGCTCCTTCCTTCCTTCCTTCCACCCACGCATGTATCGCCGCATCGCGGTGTACAACGCATATGCTTCCAAAGGTGCGGTACCTCTATCCATCCGCCTTCCCGCTTTATGCAACGGCGTACTTTCGAACGGCCGATTGCAAAGGTACCGAGAGAGAGAGAGAGAGAGAGAGAGAGGGGGGGGGGGGGGTGTGGGTTTCTTGTAATTGTTCGACTTGACTCCGTGCAGTTGATTCACTCAACGATATATCTCGGACTCGCCGTAGATGCATTTCCGGTTCTCTGCCGGGTTATATATCACGTATACCTACGCAGAGGTATATAAGGTAGGTACTTGATATACCCGGTAAGCAACAGGCGTTCCAAACACTTTGGGAAAGGTGCAGCGGGAAGGGTTTAAATCGAGTTTTTTCACTCGGGTTGTTTGGAGAACCGACCATCTTGCGTCGTTTTTTTTTCCAATTCCGATTAAATACATTCATCCTTTCTCCTAAGGATTCGAAACGAATCGTCGGAGGACCGATGGTTATTTTTCGTATAAGACAATGGATGGTTAAAATTGAAACAGAATTCATGATGTGGTAAAATTCGTTCTTTGATCGGATATCCATCACCAATCTCTTACGCGATTAGCTCAATTTTCTTCACGTGACAACGAGTTATAAAATAAAGGTTCTTAAAATAATGAAATACTCTTGTAACTTGAAATCATTTGCTTTCGTTTCATATCGCGATGAAAATTATAAACGTCCAGAGCTTGAAATTCTGCAATTCTGGTTTGAGATGATTTGGAATATTTTATTTCCTCGTCAAAAAGCAACACGCAAATGGATGAAAAATTTAAAGAAAAATGTTGAGCATCGCTCTTTTAAAATGAACAATGATTACCTGGGGCGCCACCAAATGGTGGTGTGAATGCTGATACGGCGGAGGAACGTGGGGGTGATTTTGGTGGCCGGGGTGGGCCGAGTGGGGATGGGAATGAGGATTGGGATGGGAATGGGAATGGGAGTGAGGGTGAGGGTGGGAGTGGGGATGGTGTTGGGGAGGGGAGGGGGGTCGCCAGGCACCCTGGGGCGGAGGGGGTGGGCCATGGTTTTCGCTCAAACTATACATCCTCATCAAACTTGAATTCCACGCGTGTTTTCACCAGGGTTCATGTCAATCCGTTCCACGATAATTACCGTCGAATATAAAAAATGAAAAACCGACAAACCGTCACCAACATCTTTCCCGTTTACAATTATCTTCGATCTTTTTCTCTTTTATTACGGCGATAAATTATCGATCAAATACATGCAAAGGAAAATATGTGTATATGTGTTTGCAGAATGAGCAAAACTGTCCAACCGAGTTGGCGCATTTTTTAAAAACTCCCCATTCGTGTATCCGCGTGCGAAAATGCATCCCAAGTTCCAGAGATGGAAAACGTCGGCGTAACTCTACGTTACGTAAGCATTGTGGATCGGTGCACTCGCGAACAAAGTCCTCGATCCGCAAATAGAATGACAGAGTTTATTATAATCAAGAGCGGTATTATTCAAGTTACAGTCAATTCTACGACGTGTGCGCGCTGTTTAAATTCTCCGTTTGGTGAAAAGTTGCGATAAAGACCCGCTCGCATGTGTGCGACGAGGGCGCTAGCCAGCTGTAGGCGATTTTGCAATAATTATCGCGATTGTAACGTAAGAAAGGATTTTTCGGTACGGCTATCGCGGCGCACTGAGATTTTTCAATTTTCGAAGTGAAAGAAAAAAAGAAAAAAAAGAAAAAAAAACGGAATTGGAATTAAAAAAAAAAAAAAGAAAAAAAGTCGGCAGAGTTTTTACAAAACGAGTAGACGGTCAGCGAGTAAAAAAAGAATATCTTTTCTTTCGATTTCTCATAAACGCGATCGCGGCTTGGCACAGGATCGTGTATAAGTGCAACGACGTCCGTCGAGTGGCGTCGCGAACTAACGGGACGATTTCTTGTGTCGAGAAACTAAAATTAAAAACGGACGAATAGAGATAGCGTCATGCGCGAAAAAATCGCTAGGGAGATATCGATTGAAATAACACACGATGCAACATCCCGTAGCCAATCGAACGGCACCGATAAACCGGCTGGACCAATGCCGAGCTTTCTTTGACGTGCTGTAACCCCGGTACTTCAGAGCCACCGAGTTGCAGGAAGTCATACCAGATTTTACCAGCAGCCGCCTTGACTTGATCTCGTTTTTGCATTTTTTTTTTTTTTTTTTTATTCTTCTACTACCACAAAAAGTAGCCAGACACCAAAAAGAATTATAGATTTCATCGGTGGGACGATTATCGAACACGCTTTACAACATTGCGACGTGGGTAGAAATTTGAAAATAAAGTAAGAAAAAATTTCGTAAAGTATATTCGAAAACACGGGCGAATCGATTAGAGAAAATGTGTGAAAAATGGGGCGGAGTTTGTTCCATGGTCTTGTTCTTTATGCATCATGGCCGCTGCTCGTCTTATCTGTGACGTCATTGCAAATAAATCGCAGATAGGAGAGATCTGCCTAGCTTAGAACTTGGCCGCATGCACATACGGCGAGCAATCAGTTTTTCCTCCTACTCCCCCCCCCCCCCCCCCCCCCCCCCCTTTCGTTGCATTGATCAACGAACCGAGGTTATATTATGCAAAATAAATAAATAAGCGACAGATTCAATATACGCGCGGATAAAGGAATATTACGAATAACGAAAAAAACATAATTATCAGGAACAATCAAGGACAGTAAAATTAATGTCTTCATTCGGTAATAGATAGAACTAAGCTCTACGTCTGCGGAATTTGTGTAATTTTTTTATACATACATTTTTTCAGATCAAAGTCATCATATGTATTACTCGGCCACGTTGTTACAGCTAAGGCCAAGGAAAGAAAACGAGATCTAGTCTTGTCAATCATTTATGAAATTTTCACTGGAATCGGATTTACCGAAGTACAGTGATCAAGTGGGTAAACACGAAGGGAACGAGACGTGTTATATGTTACGTGTGCGGACATGAGAGAAACTGACCACAGACAACGTGCGGCGGAACCGACTCGAGTATGAGAAAAGAAAAGAAAAAAGTAAGGCGATGCAAAAGAATGAAGAAGAAACGAACGAGCGAACGAACGAAGGAGAAAAATAATATAAAGAAAAACGTACGGCAGTGGCGTTGGCGTCAGCGTCGGTGGCGGACGAAGAAAATAACGAAAGAAACAAGTAAGAAAGTGAGAGAGAGAGAGAGAGAGAGAGAGAAAAAATGACGAGGAGAGGCGAAGGGAGGACAAAAATAAAAGTACGACAGGCCTTGGCTGCTGCTGCAGTTGCAGTTGCAGTTGCAGTTGCAGTTGTCGGCCACGTTGCCAAGTCTGGTATGTTTATCATTTTGCAAAACTTTATACATAAATGAATATCCGATAATGCAGATTGAGCATTTGCAGGAGGCGGTATTGTCGCTAATGAACGCCGAGGGAAGGCGAAAATTCTAAAAATCTATCCACCCCCGTTTCCAGTTTCACCAAATCGCAAAACAATGAATTTTCTCCGACTCCCGCGACCTCGATATGTAGGTGAGAAATCCACCTCGAGGCAAAGAAATGAAATTAAGTTGCTTTCAATTGCATTCGGATCGTCCCGTCGCTCCTCGCCGCTCTGAAGTTGCGGAAGGTTTTGCCGCGACTCGCCACAGACTCGTTTCTGAGTCACCGCGGTACGTGACTCTCTCGCTTTCGCACTCAAACGACCGTCAATTGTTTTCATCGATAGTGGGCTGGAAGTAAATCGGTTCACTAATAAGGCAAAAAACAAAAAAAAAAAAAAAAAAAGTAGAAATAATTTATGAAAAAATCCACGTCTGAAATAAATATCCATTCATCGTCATCGGACGTTATTTCGATGATGTCCGCGAATAATAGTGGCACAAAACAATAAAAGAAACAAAAAAAAAAAAAAAAAGAATCTAAAAGTAAGATCCGCATAGTTGCATAAATGAAAAAGTAAGCAGGTAATCATTGCTAGCGAATAGAATAGATCGATAAATAGCTAAACGAGTAAACTGGTTCGTAATACAAACGCGCGCGGAATGCTGGGAGGAAAAGTCATTAACCCAGTACAACTCGCTGTGCACTTGTTAGGTGTGTCGCATCGGTGTAGGTACATACATGCTGACACGACTCTGTCTGGGTGGGATCTCAAGACTCACGAGAATCTAGCCGATCGTCGTTCTCTTCGTCCGTTTAACCCGACTTGCCTGCTGAATTTTTTACAACAATTAATTTTCAAAGTAAAAATCGGTACAGTTAAAAGTAAAACTGATCTGGAATTAATTTATACTTTGTACACGTCATTAACATGCGTTAAATAACATCTCCTAGACTCGACGATTTTTTTGTTCAAAGATTCGCGAATTGACGGGATCTTGAAGCGATTGCAAATGTTCGTTTTCAATCAATTCCGATCCTTGTTCCACTGACAATGGATAAAATAATTCATTCGAATTCGAGGTTCTCGAGTAAATGCTTAGTAACATGTGGATTTTATTCGAATCATTTCTCTCCCACCGTATATCAATTAAAATTTGTTCAATTTGTAACATAAACGAAAATTCACTTCTCGCAAACAAATTGATTCCCGCGTTCGTATCCCTGTCGAAATCAATCTTGCATCAATTACAATCGCAGCTCAAGACTCTGGATACCTTTGCCTGTACACTCGGGTATAAATTTCTACCTATGGAAATGGGATATTTATGTGTAAATGCATTCACGATGCACTTACACTCACAGACTCGCGTCATGGCTGCAGTCTGCCGCCTTGCGTTTCTTCGCGGTATGACAGCAGACGCCTGTGGCAGTAACCTTGCATACGTCACGGTATTATTTATCATATCAAACGTATGATAACGGACAACACTGGGATAGGTGCAAGGTAGGTACTCGACTGCATGGATCCACCGACCCGCGTTACGTATATCCCGCCTCGACAAGGTTAGACAATACGGACGGGTTTGTCGGTGGTCAGTCCTGCGGTACAGTCTGTTAAAAATTCAACGTCACCCCGACTTACCCGGCACCGATATTAAAACGCGTGTTGAAAAATTCACTCCGATTTTCACGAGTAGGCGATTGTTATAGACTTTGATTAACCGCAGAGGATTTGTTTTTTTGCTAAGAAGGGAGAATATTCATAGATGCTTTGCGATAAGTGTAACGAGTGATAATGATCCAACAGGAAATCAATTACCGTTAATATCGATAATCTTATTTATCTTGTCCCAGTCCATCGTCGAATGAATATTCATGAGGGAAAAGAAACCAGGCGAGTTTGAAATCGCGCGGGTTAACTCGCGGCATGCGAAACAGAGGGACGTATCTTGTCGGGGTCTACGACCGCGTGGCAAATAAACGCCCGTGACTGAAACTGCTAAACGGTACGGTTCTGATATTGAAATTGAACTTAGTAGGGTGCACGCGTTTACGCGACGATAAACGGCGCGTATTGTGGTTAAGAAAAATTACGATGCGAAGGTCCACCGCATCCACGTTTTCCCCCTTTTTTCGCAAAACCTTCCCCTCGATTCGAATCTCACCCGAAAAAAAAATTCGAAAACATCGAATGCGTAACATACCTTGACCAAACCCAACGTTCACGAAGGCGTGAATTAACGATGTCTAGTACTTCTTTGTTTTTCGTTTGATTTTTTTTTTGTTTGGAAGATGAAGATCGCGTGGCGAAATATGTTGGCAATAACTGTGTGAAATTGTTAATACGGATTGACGATAAAGAAATTGGAAAAGATAGGAGATGAAAAATAACGGGCAAACAAATTACGCCGACCGCGCAGAACTTCTTCTCGTATACGATGCGAAGTTTAATTTATTTTAATGACATCCAACGTGACTTGGGCTGAGGGAATGCAGCGGGCGTGCAGTGGTAGAGGTCAGGTTCACCAACCGCTGGGAGCTAACCGAACGAAAACAAGAATAAAAAATAAATGTAAATAGAAACAAATAAATAATTAGGAACGAGAAAGAAAGCAGAGCGCTAGAGAGCGAACGGGACGAGAATTAAACGCGATCGGTTTACTTCCGTCATTCGCGAATGCTTCCACATACATACAACAGTACCAATTTAAAGACAAAAGTAAATAAAGAAATTTGAAAATTTTGACAACGCCTCAGAGGAATGATAATAAGTTATCCAAAACTCGCATACCGTATTATAAGTGTATAAATTATCGGTAATAAAAATTCATCCCGCCGACGAAGAACCTCGCGGACCGGCAAGAGTGCTGCACCTATAGAGGAACGTTGCGGTAGGATGCTGCTGCCCGCTGCATCTTGCATATGTTTTATGTCAGCCTGCAATTGCGCTGTTGCCACGATTCCCCTCAGCATGTCTCGTTTTCTCGTTCTTCGTAGGTGTACAAGGCGTATTATACGCTCCGCGTCGAGCTTGTTCGATGCGCATCCATCCGCGCGATCCGCGCACCCTTTCCTCTCCCTCCTCACCCCTTTCATCCCGTTGCATTTTGCAAACTTTGGACCGGGTCTACGAGAAACGCGGCAAGACAATCGGTGAGTCATTGAACCTCAAAAAAGGAGAAATGAAACTTCCGTAACGTAACACCGATCGGCAGGAACGACGAATGAACGTTCCCAGAAAATTGATAAGAGATGACCGATTTGTTGTGTAAAAAAACGTTCAAAGACTGACAAAATTTCGGGGAAAATTCGCGACCGAGAGCTTTTGGCGCGCCCTTTTATAAAAAAGCTTTGCGAGGATCACGGCTGGTTGTATGTATAAGTAGGTAGGTAAGAACGTCGTGTACCTACTTCGACAGCAGGCATGCGGAGTGAGAAAGAGAGAGGCGGAGGATGAAGATAGATGCAGAAACAGAGAGACGGGGGTCTACCAAGTGCAGCATGCTGCAGTTTTAAGCGGCGTCTTCGTTTCGGCAGCAGCGTTCTTGCGCCAGTTTGGGATAGGTCGGGGTACTTTTATATTTAACCGGCCTCGCCTCTTAACTCGCTTTGCGCTTTTTCGCGCAAACTTTTTTTTTCCCCGTCTCAATCCGGCTCTCTTCAGGTTTTCGTCTTTTTTCTTACTACAAATTTTACTTTTTACCCATGTATCCGCGTATCCCGAACGAGCGGCTCTTGTAACGTTACACGTACCCATACATGCGGTATTATCGCATCTTTACAAAAACCGCGCACGTAATTATTCGAGTATGAAAACGCAAGCATGCGAATGTAACGATAAGATCCCCGAAGTGCGGGACGATCTGGAAAATTGTAAATTGTAAACCCCGTGCCATTCGCACCGTGCGTACTGATATCACTTATGAATCGGATGTCTCTACGTGGAGAAGTCGCGATTTCGGGGACGACAAGCGTTTCTAACAGGTATACTGACGTAAGACCGATAGATAACTGCCAAGTGACAAGCGTCGCAGGACCAATTCGAATTGTGACAGATAAATTGTGAGTCTTCTAATTGTTTGGTTCGTAAAAACTGCATCGAAGTATTGAAAACGCGGTAAAAGTCATTTAAGTGTTGCGTATTTATCACTGTTATAAGATACAAGCGATTTATTAGAGGTTAGCTAAGGTTGAATCTCTGTTATGGAATACAAATTGTTAATATTGTTATTTTTTTTTTTTTTTATAGCTCATCTATCGTGAAGTCATTCTTACCTTATATATACGGAAATAGTTCGAAGCGTTTATTGATCACAGTATTTATGTAAATATATCTAGGTATATTATTTATACTATACGTTAGGTTGAAAAAATCACAAAATATGGCACACTGTTGGGGTCCATTGTCCGACACTTGAGAGACTAACTTTTTATTTTTTTATTTTTATCTTATTTTATTTATTTTGTATTCGATTATTTATTCAATTTGTTCTGTTTCGTATTTTTATTCTTTTGTTTTACTCGAAATACACTTCTGACAGAATCTGTAGACGCGTGATAGTGACTATTGGCAACGCGGTAGACGAAGAAGTTGACAAAATGAAAAAGAAAAAACAAATGAATTTTTTTCATGCAACAAGAAGTGGAAAAATTTGTTCATATGTCAAGGCAAATATACGTATACTCTGGTGAGTAATGCCATGTCTACATCACGTGACTTTGATGGTGACGATAATGATGACGATGATGATGATGATGGTGACGATGACGACAACGACAATGATATAAAGAAAATTCTACGAGCAGCGATATAACACCATCTTGTAATTGTTCAACAGTAACATATATACGTGATAATACAATCAGAGATGAGAAGAAAAAAGCAAACTATTATTTTCTCTCTAATCGCAATGGAAAATATATTTTTGACAATTATGTACCTTACAGAAATCTGTCATCACGCCGTTCGGTAAGTCAAGTGTGGATGGAAAGTCTGAATTTTTTTTTTTTTTTAAATTTTTTTTTTTTTGAAATACAAACGAGATAAAAAAAATTTTTTTTGTGAAGATCAGGTGAGAGAAAATTGTTTATTAGTTATTCTCTGGGAAAATTTGGAAAAAATTGAAAAAAAAAAAATGTTTATTCAATTAATTATTTATTTAAATGTTTCTTTAATAATCGGTTGAATGTATTTTTCCTCTTTCAAAAGGTATGAAGAAATTTAAAACGAACGTTATGAAAAAAAAAAAAAAAAAAAAATACAACTCGATTGCGAAAAGTTAGCGTTTTTTGGTCAATTCTTTCTCCCGCGGAATAGAGAATTTTACGTATCGAAGGATGAAAATGTTGGAAATGCGAATAAAAAAGTGAAAACGGTCGTGACAATAAAAAACTGCCCGGCGTCTTCTGCCGCGCGGTACGATCGTCTCTCTTCTATACGTGATTCCCGAGCGGCGAATTTTTAAGCGCGTAAACTTTTGAGTCGAAAGACGAATGCGTAAACGCGTGTTATAGTAGAAGTTAGGTTGCGGCGGCTGCGTGCGCAACTTCTGTTAAGAGTCTTTCTGTATAAAATGCTCGGCCCCGGAGAATTGCCTTGTGCCTTGTGTATCGAGCCTGGGCTCTGTGCAACCGCGTCCTCGATCCTCATTGGCCGAGGATCACGGAGTGGGGGATCTGGCGCGAAGGTCTGAAGGTAGACGGCTGAGAGAAGAGATGGGAAACTTGAGGAGAGGAGGGGGTCCAGGATGATGGAAGGTTGAGGTTGTCGGAGGTTAAGGAGCCCGCGTCGCGACGCCCGTCGAGGAGTCTGCCCTCGTCGTTCTTCTTGCAAGAATTTCAAACCCTCCCTTCCGCCCGCCTCGAAACTCGGCGGAGGCATCAGAGAACAGTTTTCGATAGAATCGAAGGGAACACCGAAACGGAGGTTCAGAGTTTCAATTACGATACCTCAGTGCACGTTCCCTCTCAATTCTTCGACCGCGCTGTATCCCTGACCCACGTTTCGAACCCGGTTGCCGACTAACAATGAGAACGCAACGGAGGAGAGGGAGGGAGGGGGGGGGGGGGGGGGGGGGGGGGAAAGCGCGCGAAAATCGAAGCAACGCTGACGACATATTTGCGCGGGAAAATTGTTTAACCTCTTATTGAACTCGTGTGCGTAAATGGTTAGAAGGTGTAGGATTAAAATTTCCTCTCCCATTACCCGTGTCTGCTGTATATAATACCTGGGCATAATTTGAGCTAGGAAATTTTTCCAACTACGTCGGGTTGGGAAAAAAAACCGTTAAGATTGCGTACGTATGGTAAAACGAGAATTTTAGATACAAACAGAAAAATCGGAAGAAAGTAAAAGAAATGAAGATGACTTTTAATTTTTTTGCTTCTATGAAATGCTATAAAATTAGCTTACGCGAAAAAGGGTTGGGATTAAATGAAAATCTTAAATTAAGGAAAAAGAGAAGAAACAGTGTGGGCAAATAAGAACGTATAGAAATTGAAAAAAACGGGGACACGCGTCGACGGCGTAAAAATAATTACGTCTGGCGGTGCAACGAATGCATCGAGGATAAAGAACTGCACGCGTATATAGGCTTCATCGCAGCGGTCAGTCTCCTCCGATTGGTTATTTTTATCATTCCTCTTTCTCCCTCTCTCTTTCTCCTTCGCTCCCGTCGTCACGATGTCTGTCTCCCTCGGTTCCCCCGTAGGAGCTCTCTTTTTATACCCCCCACCGCCGATCGAGTGCAGCAATTTTCTCTTATTTTTACGCACGCTGCCGCACGTTCCGTGACCCAGATTCGGAATCAGCTTTATTTTTTCCCCCCCTCCACCTCCTCCCCCCAGCCCTCTCCTCGTCAAGAGAGAGAGAGAGAGAGAGAGAGAGAGAAAGAGAGAGAGAGAAAAAGAAAGAATTCTTTTTATCTCGCGGTCGTCGTGGTCGTCGTCGTCAGGGTCTCTCGCCTCCTTCTCGCACAGCCGTCGTCCTTCGCTGTCGGCGCCCCGACCTACGACTACGTCGAAGAGGAGGCGGCGAATCGCCCGCGAAATCAGCCCGGACGTCGGGAGGCTCGTAAGGAGCATAATCGCGGACCGTAGACGCGGCGCTGCGCGGAGGGCCGCAACGGCCATGCGCGTCTCACGAGGGAGGCCAGAGGCGATACGGTGCACATCAGCCCCTCTTTCCCCCCCGCCCTCCCTCCTCTCATTCTTTTTGCAAGGACCGAGGCAAAACTCGGCAGTTTTGCTCTTCGATTTTCAAACTTATATTTAGAAGGGCAACGATCTTTTAGCCGGCTCGGAGGCTGTGGCTGCGGCTGCCGCACCATGGCGACCTGCAGCCCCGGCCCACCGAGGTTCTGCCGATCGGCCTAGAACGAGGAAACTAGTATTTCAGCGCTGAAATCCACTCCCGCTTCGACAATATTCGAAGAGCGAGGAAAATCGGCCGAGCGGCTGTCAAACGGCGGCAGGGAGGAAACGCGGAATAAAGAAACATGCCGAAATCGGTAGGAACTCGTCGCGGTAACGGCGAGGATTGAAAGAAAATTTTTTTTTGTTTCCGAAAACGCGTCCAATTTCATCAAATTGCGGCCTGCAGCAAGGTTCGCGTATGTGACGGCATCAAGTTCGGCTTACAGCATGCAGAATTGCAATCTTATCGCGTATATAGGCGGAGGAGTGCAGTGTGCCGGACGCGGGCGACGCTCTGGGCCGCGAGCAGAGTCAACGAACGATAAAAAAAGGAAAGAAAAAAAAGAGGAATACAGAGAGAGAGAGAGAGAGAGAGGTGAAATGAAATAAAGAAGTGCACCATCGCCATCGCGATCCACACATCCAGCGGCCGACTGCAGGCTCGCACAAAGAATTATATGCACCCGGGTTGGCGGGGAAAGACGTATCGCACGCGTGTGTGAGAGCAGCACGTAAGAAAGTATCTCGAGTGTTGGGGTAGGTCGTCGCTGGGCGAAACCGGAGACGCCTCCGAGCACGCGGGATCTTTTGCGGAAAAATAGTTGGCGAGTTTGCGCGCGGTGTAAGATGCCCGATTTGCGAGTCCTTTGACCCCGCGCGGCACGTGACCGAAAGTCGAAATCGGAAGCTCGTGGATTTTCAGACGGTTTAGATTGGAAAGAACCTCGCGAATGCTGCAGGCACGTATTTATACATATGAGTACGCGTGTTACGTATTTATAGGCGGGTCCGGAAACCCTTGCGCTTGCTGTTACACCGCGCGTTCAATCGTTGCGGGTTATTATATCAGCGCATCCGTTATTAATATCCTGGACGATGCAAATGAAAAAAAGAAACGATCCAACTTTCATTACGTAATCCGTGCGAGCCTTGTACCTGAAAATATGTGAATTTCATAGAGTCATAGGCAAATTCACTGTATTGTGAGTGTGCGAATCCCCAAAATCAAAACACGCAGAACAGTCTTTACAGCGTAAAAGTTTAGTCTCGTAACTATTGATACTTCGATAAATATGGCAAAGTTAACTTCCATTGACAGCGAACCTAAAGCTTGGATCTGTGATCCCGTTTCATTATCGATTTAGAGATAATTTTTCTAGTTTTATCAAATTATCAATTGGAACAAATTCTTGTTCCTTCTCTTTTTGTGTTAATTTACAAGAAAAATCTAATACCCGATAAATCATCGGATCAAAGAGCGCGAAAAGTTGCGTACCTTACATATCGTGCGAGTAAGTCGGTATACCTGATGCAGAAATCGTGAAATATTAATTATCAACCCTGATATGTAGGTTAATTTAAGGGCAACGTAACATTTGTTGAAAACAATTTAGCACGGTGGGTTGAGGCGATTCGGATGAATGTTTTGAAGTGGAATACCCGGTGTTATTATGTACGATCATGCGATCCGAAAATCATAGAAAATTACTGAAAACCGAGTAAACTTCGGCCCGCATAGAAGGGGTTAAGAAATTATAATTTCGTTCGCAGGAATAAGGGTGTAACGGCCGAGCGGCACGGAAACCGTTCCGATCTCGTGCCCGTTGGGGGGATGAAACAAAAGACGACGGTGCTAGGACCGTTATTTAAATTAGAGAATAGGAAGAATGAGAAGAAGAAGAAAATCCTCGGCTAGAAAAAACTCTGTACGACGCGGCGAACGGCTACGTGAGAAGTATTATTATTCAGTCGGTGAGTATTGGGGTTGAGACAATAACCACGTATCCAATTTGCATCTGGAGAACGAGTCTACCGTGTCCTTAATTTTTTTCCTCCCCCCCCCTTTCCTACCAATCTTCCTCGCTTATTCTCATCCCAATTTTTTTCATCCGGATTCCGAAACCTGTTTCCACACTCCGCGATCCGATTCCCTTCCGGGGCGAAGAACAACGGCTTGAGAAAAAGCATGCGAATCTCCGTCCCTCCCTTCGTAGTCCTTTTTTAATTGCCGTGTGTCTAAACGGGATGGGTTAACGGTGGTTGGCGCTCGTTCACATGTAAGCACCCTTATATCGCGCCTGTATACGGGACGTTGTTTGTACAACCGTGTACCGGCTCACACTTGCATCGGAAAAAAATTGATTTGAATAGCTGAGGCTTTAGCAGCAGAAGGGTGGAGCGCGTCGAGAGGTGGCGAAATAATTAAAATTTAATTTATAAAAAAAGAGTCCCTCGATCGGCAAAAAACAGAGTCTATGTGAAAACGACGAAGGGGTCGGAACCATGAATGCGAAAAATATTTGGATTGGGTCAAGTCGAGTTTTTTCTTCCCCTCGTCATTTTCCCTTTGTTTCTATTTCTCGTCTTACTTTCTCCGCTGTTCCCACGTTTTTTACGCGGCGCGAAGCAGCCGCGAAACAGTTTCGCCGACTACAGTGGCAGCGCGACCATTTTCTATCGATTTGACGGTTTCCGATTGGGCACGCTTTCGACGAAGCCCCTCCGTAAAATATCTTGAAAAATTGCTCGCCCGGAAGGAGGGTGCCAAATATTACGTTGCCACACCCGGAGGGTCGGTCTCAAATCGGCTCAAAGAATATATGTCACATCCTCGTTTCGGCAGGGAAATACAAGAATTTGACAGTTTGAAAGGCAGGGATATAGGATGGTGCGGGGTGGCAGGGTGGAGCGAAAGGGGTGGAAATGAAAATTGGTTTTTAAAACTGCGCGGAGAATGATGAGAGAATCGTCAAACGTTAACGCATGGCGCCGAGTCGAGAAGGGGGGTTTAATTTAAGTAACGCTGAGATTGTAACTTCGCAATAAATTCTTCTTCGTCGGTATTTTTCCCATTTTCGCAAAAGTTTTCCAACCGCTATGGCTTTTAAGGGAGAGTACAAACCGGGCGGATACCTTCGTTACCCGAGTATACATTCACTCGGCAGGAGTCGCGCGGCGGTATAAAGAATAAAAGTAAACCGCAAAAACAAAGAACCGCCTTGGCTACTTAACGAAACAAATTGTTGCTTCACGGAGAGGCGAATTTAAAAGTTTTCTTCGAGAAGTTACCCCGCGCCGCCTCGTTTCTTTCACCGTAACACAATTCCACGCTCGTTAGACGTACTTTCTTTAAAACTCATGCAAGCTTCCCGCCTGCATCATTCCTGTTTTGCGAAAAGTTGGAGCATCGTCTGAACGACGAAATTCGGGTCGATTCCGCGCACGACTGACACTCTCGGGATTCAATCAGTCCCGAATTTTCCCCCGAGCGCTATCATACGCATGGTTTAATACCGCGGTCAGCGAAAACCGTCGCAGGTTGGGAGCTGGGCCGAAAATCGAACCAGCTGATCGGATGATCGGTTTGATAGGAGTCCCAGGAGCTGGGCGCGAAAATGAATTTGTTAATACCAGCGCACCGTTGGCTCAACCTCGGGGTCTCCGAGAACATGGGAGCCGACACTGTCGAGTTGCACATTCGTAGCATCGATGATGGGTAAGAGGGGGCTGGGCTCTACGATCATCAGCCGATGACGGGGAGACACGCGTCGCAGATGCGGGGACAACAATTTTCACAGACACGTGCATACGTTGATATACAAATGTCAAGTGTGGGTATAGAAAAATGCAAGACAAATACAAATCTATAGTATATGATGGTTTACCTACACTTTGATGTTTGAGAATTATTATTGCGTCGGCATGCTTTAAGTGCGTTTTGGCGTGAACGGCAAAGCTAACAATTTATAAGTCTACACAACTTAAAAGGATTTTGCAGCGATGCTAAGCATATACATATAATCATATATATATATATATATATATATATATATAAGTCGTAAGATAATCCTAAGACGAGAATATCCAGTCTAGAAAAAAAAAACAGGGAAACAGGTTCCTAGCTTTACGTTATATATATACACATATATAACAATGACATTTACATTAATATTAACGAATATACGTGCAGAGTGATGTCAGTATAAGAGATGAATAAAACTGCAATGAAAATCAAAGAGAGCGAGATACGGATAGAGATGGAGAGATCAACAATCGGACGGTGAAAAATCAATGGGAAAATATTCAGAAACAAAAAAACAAGTGAAATTCATTCAAATCTTCTCGCTGCTCAGAGGTAGCAGAATAAAAAAAAAAAAAAGACAATTAAAAAATCAGAAGACAATGAATGACAAACAGGCGGTGCACCGAGTTGGACATTTCAACTCACTCGCTGCATGTAGGACAAGCATTCCTCCAGAGAGATGTTCGCCATACCACCGATACCTCCTAGGCCAGCTGCAGAGGCGCGGGACTGTTGAGGAAGAGGATCGTGTTAGTCAGGATTTGCGGCGCGGATACGAATTTGTATCAATCGTGACGTATTCAACCGATTGGGTTTGCATTCAGCCCGGCGTACGGTCGAAAGGCTGGGCTGTTGGCGACGGACCCGTTCATTTAGCGTGAAGGGCAATTTTGCGAGAAGAAAATTGCGGTTGCAAAGTTTTCAGTCAATAGTCGAGAAAGTGTTGAACCCATGACGCGGCAGAGACTAATGGAGTTAGGGAGACACGGATGGTCCGAATTGAAAGAGCCATCTTCATCTACGCGTGTGCTTGTGTAGGCGCGATTCGATATTCCGTTCGACGATAATTTCGCGACCTTGATATCGTGCTCGCGAGATGAAAATACCGATACGCGAGTCGATGTTTGATTTGGATTAGTTATCGATGAACAGTGCCTGGAGTTATATTACTCGCGCGTAATTGAACCAACGTGTTGAATTAGTACTTCGATTCGATGAAGATGGGAGTGAAAAAAAAAAAAAAAAAACAACACAATTTGTAGTCGAGCTTGTGTACAATTGGCTCTCGAAGCTTGCAGTACCTGCCTACTGCGCGAGAATATAGCCGAGCAATGAAAAGGTTCGATAAAAAGAAGACAAAGAGTCGGATCCGACGCTGCGCAAAGTGGTAAAAGTTTTGACATCTTCTGTCTAGAAGTAATATTGACTGTCGTACGCCTACGGCCGTGTCACTGATGCGTTTATTCGCACCTTTTTTCACCTCGACACTTGTCATTGAACGTTTTTCAATTAATGCTCATCTTATCTGTACCTATATATTCGCATTACTTGTTCTGCAGAGCTTTGGATAATAATTTGAAGAACAAATGACGAAAATAAGCGATGTTGTATACTACACCGATAAAAACCAGGCACGTTCGCACAACCACGGAAAAGTTGTATTTTTCAGTAAAAGCCGAAAGAATTCCGATTTTACCGACATTTTGACGCGTGAAATGTGTTTATTAGGAGACTGGATTTGATTGACAAAAAGGTTGAAATATATTCCAGTTGAAATATCACACGTGCAATTGAAATTCCATGAGCATGATAAAATTGAGTAAATCTATTACAAAGCTCAACCAGTTTAAACGCGTTTCCGTGAACGAGATACAAGAGTAGATCTACCCGGGTGATTCGCGTGTATAAATTCAGGTTGTGTAATTTCTTTTATTCCATTTTGTTCAATTTTTTTTTTTTCTTCCCATTCTCGAAACGAGCACGATAAAACCGTGCGATAAATACCGTTCGATATTTTCTTGAGATGTGTACCAGGCGCGTTATGCGTATGGCATTATCTGTATTGCGCGGGTCAAGAACCCCAGGAGACGTATCTGCATCCATCCCTATCTGTGTGTGCCTACGATCCGGGATACGTGTGAGTTTGGCACGAAAGTGTGTCCGTGTATGCAGGGTGTCGGTGTGAATGTGGTACGGTAAGTCAGCGGACAAGGCAGCAAGAGTGTGCGCGAACCGTGTAGTCAGCACGCTATATGTTATATCCAGCTCGGTACAGTCTCGAGTTCCATCGCAAACCTGAGACGTTTTGAAACCTACAGGTTGGAGAGCTGCAGGATACACACCGACGCTGCGCGGACAAGTATGCGAAAGGGATCTAGTTTTGGTGGGTTTACTTCGACGCGAGAGGCGCCGGGTCTTCGAAAACGGTTTCGTAGGTATTCGGATTCCCGAGGAATACTCACCTGGAACTCGTTAACCAGCTTTTCGGCGAGAGTCACGTCGTGGCTGTCCTGACTCGCCGCCCCCGGACTCAGCATGGAGTTCTGATTCTGCTGCTGTTGTTGCTGCTGCTGTTGCTGCTGCTGTTGTTGCTGCTGTTGTTGGTTGACCATTCCCATCCCGGCGAGGGTGCCGTTCTGGCCCATTGTTCCGGTCATGTTTTGAGCTTGCTGAAGATTCTGACCGAGGTTTTGCTCCTGCTGTTGCTGTTGTTGCTGTTGCTGCTGCTGTTGCTGCTGCTGAATGTTCTGTGTCAGGTTCTGAGCTTGCTGCTGAAGCGATTGCTGGGTTAGATTCTGTCCCAAATTCTGCGACAGGTTTTGCGCCTGCTGCTGAAGGCTTTGCGACAAATTTTGCGCCTGGTTTTGAATGTTCTGCTGTAACGTTTGCGCGTCGAATTTCATCTGACTCAAGTTCTGTGGCTGGTTGAGCAGCTGCTGCTGTTGCTGCGGCGACAAACTCGGCGTCAGATTATGGGCCAAATTTTGCTGCAGCGTCTGGCTAAGGTTTTGCTGCATGTTCTGGGTGAGTGCCTGCGTCAAAGCCTGTCCAAGATTCGCGTTGAGCACCTGAGCCGGGCTCTGGGTTTGCGACATGCTCTGCTGCTGGGCCTGCTGCGAAAGGTTGTGCAGGTTCTGGGCGATGCTGTTGGTGTTCATCGCCGTGTGATCTACGCTCTGAGACGGCGAAGGAGTCGTCGGTGCCTGAGGCGACGTTTGGTGCTGATTCAACGGCGTGTTTTGTTGACTTGACTGCTGGTGAGCCATCGCTGTCATTTGGTGTTGCTGCTGCAGGGACTGCACCGTGTTTTGGGTCATACCCGTCACTGGGTTCTGCTGTACCTGCGTGGAGTTTGATTGTTGCTGCTGGCCGATCGGACTGTGCATCGAGTTTTGTTGCTGGACAGTCTGTTGCTGAGCGTTCTGTGACTGGGATACATGGTGCTGCTGTTGCTGCTGCTGGTGTTGCTGCTGTTGCTGCTGATGCTGCTGCTGCTGCTGCTGAGCCATGGGACTGTGCTGGATGGGACTTTGTCCGATCGGACTGTGCTGAAGGCCGAAGCCGTGCTGAAGGCTCGGGGAATGCTGAGGCGGGCCTCTTTGGGGCTGGTGCCAGTAGTCGGACATCTTGAAGACGTGTTGCCTTAGCGCGTGGAGGTTGGCCGCTGCTACGGATACAGCCGACGCCTGAACTTCCATGGGTTCCGGTTTCGGCTCCGGCGAACTGCTGAAACTGTCCTCCTCGTCCTCGTCCTCCTCGTCTCGCGAGCCTATTTCCTTCTTGGAGATGACCTCCTTCAGCTCTTCGTCCTCTTCTTCCTTAAGGCTGTCCCATCCCTCCCCGCCGCCACCCCCGTCGCTGCCTCCGCCGCCGCCAACGCCGCCGCCTCCGCCTCCGCCGCCACCGGCTAACCGACCCCCCGAATCGCCAGAGTGATGGTTTCCGGCGTGCTGTTGATGGTCCGGACTCTGTCCAGCTAGGACGAAGTTGTTCGCGGATTGCGACTGGGCGCGCAGGTCCAGTGCCGTCGCGTCCGAAATTTTGAGGCCTTCGCGCGAAGCCCGTGCTATCCCCTTGCGGCGCAGCTTGCCCGCTTTTTGTCAACGCTTCCGATAAGCACCAGCTCGATCTCGACTTCAGTACGGTCTCGATCGGAAGACTTGTCAGGGAGCGGATTACACTTCAGTTTCTCAGCTCGCCGGTGGTGCAGATTGCTATTACCGCGCGAGGCGGTTCAGGTTTTTCCTTAAAATCTTTCCGAGGTTACTGCTGCGCGTCTCGGCAGTTACGCTCACGTTGGCTATCGGTGCAGCTTGATCCTTTCCCAACGCGGACGTTTCTGGATTTTTCGATCATGTATCGTTCGGCCCTTTCGAACTGTTCGCCTCTTATCTTACTTTAATAATAGAAGAGTTTGATCGAGTTCTGCGATTAATTATTATTACGTATATATGTATATACATGTATATATACACGGTGTCGGCTGAAATCCGGCTTGTTATTCCGACGCTATTATTATACCTTTTCGCACCGATTATTCTTTAGCCGAAGATCGCCGATCGTCTTAATGACTATATTCCTTTTCCTCTTCTTTATCCTCCTTTTATCTACTTAACAGCTAGTACACTTATGTTCAGGTTAGTTTCAGGATTGCCCAGCCCGGACGGTGTAGACGAAGCGTTGATTATCCAGACAGATGGTGCCTCTCGCTCTGATCGCAGTATTAAAAATCCGCTGCAAGTCTGTGTCCCGGTTGCCCTGAGTAGCCCTGTGATTTTTTTGACCGGGAGGCGAACTTGGGGGATTTTATTTAAAGCGAAATTATTTTATCAGGAGATAGAAATCTTTCTCTCCTTATCGCGAATTTATTTCTCCGTATAATCGTATGAGATATTATCAATTTCTGCCTCTTTCTCTGTCTGCGAGATAATGGGAAACGCCTCGTAATGCGACTCTATGTTTTTTCCCTTTAAATTATTTAATAATTATTAATTATCGTGTCGAATATCTCAATATATCCTGACATTAATAATTACTTTTTATTATCGTTTAGTAGGTTTTATAAATATTGCACTTAGGTACACTCGTTTTTTGAACACACTGAAATATACGTAATATATATGGTAGAGCAAAGTTGATCCGCAATCTCTTTTAGAACGGATAAGAATTCTTCCAATGATGATCTCTGACAAATTTTTGTTTTCTTTTAAGTGTTTCCTTTTTTTTTTTTTTTCTTGTTTTTAATCTCCAAATTTCTTCGTAAATCTTTCCTTTCGCTTGTGTTTTTAATTTTTTTCCTGTAGCTTTAGCTTTATCTTAATTGTTGTTTTTATTTTTATTGTGATTATTAGTCGAATATCTTCTTCTTTTGGTTAGCACTTTGTCGTCTCTGATCGCGCTACGCTCCCCTCTACTCTTCTTCTGTACGTATTTCTAATACTGAGACTGCGCCTTGTGTCCTCTTCTCCTTGTATACCTTCGATTCTGCTTCTTGTCCTTCGTCTCTGTCTTATTTTCTTCTCCTCTGCGGGATTCTCTCGCTGCAATTCGTCTCCCGCTCGTAGCTGCAATTCATAAAGAAAGAAAAACCAATAGTTATCAATCTGATATTCTTCAAGTTGTAAGAAATTCATAACTATATAGTAGGTATCGAAAGAAAATATTATTCTAATTCTCAAACGTCACGTATGTCCAAATTATAAGATTGGAAAAATTCATGCCATTTCGTGAGGCGTAAAAAAATTCTTGGCAATTGATCTTCCTTCATATTTTGAAATTTTTAGTACAAGCTTCACTCCCGTGCGAATAAAGTTAAACGATACATTAAAGTTGCATAATATACGTCTGAAGCACTTTTTGATTCGAACAAAAACACGAACTTCACTGATCGTCAATTATTTATGCGGAGAATATTTTCCGTGGCAAGAAAACAACGAAACGAACAAACTGATATATATATATATATATATAAGATTTGACGAAGTAATTCTGTAGCTGAAAAACTTTCACTTATTTTTTTTTTTTTTCATGAGTGTAGAACAGTGAGATTTATACCATTAGTATTTAAAACGTTTATTATAAATGCGTCGAGGAAAAATATTGGTTAAACTTATGTTACTGAAATTCTTGAATCGAAGTAATCCATTCGAATTTTCACCTACGAAATTGTAAAAAACTGAAGAGAGAACAGAAACCACTAAGCTGGAGGGCGATCGAGCAACCGTCGGAATTGTCAAGAATTCGAATCAACGACGAAAAGTTAGAGTAAACGAAACGAAATGTTGATATCGAGACGATCCTTCGCCGTCGCGACGCTTGGCGCCGTCCGCGTTGAGCCGCAAAGTCGACGAATTAAGTATACATAAATGAAAAACTGAAGAGAATAAATAAATATAATCTTAAAAACTAGGAAAGGAGTGAATTCATGAAAACACAAAATAGAAACAACAACAACAAAAAATACACTCACATGCTTTTAACGAATAGTTTATTTGTCGAAAATCATAAATCGGGTTGACAGGTGTGGGAAAACACGTACAAAAACATAAATTATATACAAGACACATTCTCGCGACGGCAAAATTTATCATAACAGTAATTTTTAAGTTTCAATTCGATTTTAATTCTGCTTAACGAAAAAAACAAATGATTAAAAATTCTTTTCACGAATGTTCATAGTCCTTGAGAGAAATTTCGAATTATATTCCGTGATATGTATACATATATATATATAAATACTTATGTATCGCATATATCAAAAACACTATTACATTTATTAATTGACTTTTACACAAATGTTTTCTCTGTCTCACAATGCGTTATATTCACGGCGCACAGTTTATTTTTACACTGAATAAAAAGTGTTGTTCCGTTTGAATGTCTGTTAAAAAATTATGGTTGGTGAAAATATATCGGTGTTAGCGTGATAGTAATTGAATGAGTAGGATCTTCGAATCGACTTGAAAATAATATTTTGACATTTGCTTTACTGGATATCGTCACTTGCAGCGTTAATTTACTTGACAGCGTCAATGTTCGGCATATTCGTTGTAAAACATTGCAAACTATCTGAAATGGAGTGAAGAGTTCAGATTTCAATTGCTGTTGACACTGACAAAGCACTTCCGAATTGTGTTGTAAAGTAGTTTTGGCATATTTCTCAAACTGAAACGCTTCCTAAGAATTTTACTATTTCGATCTAAAACATCAATATCAAACTGAGTAAATAAAGGTGTAAGCCTTATACTTTCAATTGTATTATACGTAACGAAAAATCACACTCGTTTTTTGTTTTTTTTTTTTTTTTTTTTTTTGCACAAAGTTTTATCCGTATATCAATACTTTGATAAACATGGTATTTCCGCGGAGAAAAAATTTTAGTCAAGCACTAACAGCAATTTATTTGTATTATATGTATTGTCTTGGTTATTATTCTATTTGTAATTTTTTTTCTTTATTTTTCGTTTTGTTTGTTTTTAATTCACACAACATCACCAAGGCACTTTATTACGTTACTGCCCGTTGTTGTTGTCTTATCGAGGTTTTAGTGAACAATCGTCAACCGATAACGTAACAACAAAATTCTCTACACGTAACATGTATACAATTATTAAATGCGAAAATCATATTTTAAACAACACTGAACTGAGGATGACGACGAAGAAAATAAAGGTCCAGGCTTCGACGTGGGAGATGAGGAAGAAGTGAATGCAAAGAAAAAAAAAAAGAAATGAAAAAAAAAGAGGGTAAATCGAGTTTCTCTCAACGGGACAACGTGAACGTGACACGTCGACGCCGGGGGTCAGCGTAGAGTCCGGTTGCTTACTGTGGACTGAATCCAGGGAACGTGTTCAGATTTAGGGGTTGGCTCTATCAGACACGGTGGAGACCGTTATGCAACTGGGTAGGTTTCAGGGTAGGACGAGCTAAGATGCTTTCCGAAAAAGAGTCCTTCCGTGTTCAAGTCCTTGACGCGGAGGAACCGAACTGACTCAGGTCTGTGGCTCGCGACAAATGCTAAGTCGTTCTCCGTTGCCGGTGGTAGATCGCGTCTCAGACCGCGTGCGTCTGACTAAAGCCACCCCCCGAGCCTTAAAGAACCCGGCGAGTAGGGGCGTTGTCTTAGGTGGCGGGCGCCGGACGAACTTCTGCTACCTTTCCGAGCGTCCCTCGCGATTTACGGGCGATAAAAAATCCCGACTTAAATTCCGAGCACCTGGGTCGCTCGGTAATTCAACCCCGTTCATTTTCATCCCCGTATATCCTCCCTCGCTCAAAAAATACACCGTACAGATATCAAAAACTGAGCCGGTTTTGGACAGGAGTTTCTAGTCCACCCCTCTTTTCCTTTTCTCCCACCACGTCTCGGCGCGCGCCCCTCAAGGTGGGGGCGCTCGAGGGAACAGGGATGGCTTGAGCCTCGGTGGTAGGGGAACGTCTAAGGGGTGTCGTAGACGCGGCAAAGAGTGGGGTGAGCCGAGCGAAGGAGGGTTGTAAGAATCGACGCTGCTTTTATCCCTCCGTTCTGCGTGTTGCTATACTTACTACTTTCCTTCCACTTTGTCCATTCTTTATTTCACCCCGTAGAACCTAATCTCGTTTATCTCTTTGTGCTCGCTTCTTTGCCATATTTCTTTTTTTCTTCAATTTTTAATCCAGCACTGTTCACCAAATATCTTTTCTTTGCAGTCAACCTGACGCGCTCGGTACCCAATTTTGTTTCGTACTGAAAAATTGTCCGACCTACGCACGAACTCCTTTCAAAGCTGTCGATTTCTCGTCTCTTTAGCTTCATCCGTTCCACTGGAATTCTTTCGCAAAAAAATCATTCGAAAAACTACGACTAAATACAAAAATCGCGTAAGCTGTGAAGAAATGACATATGCATCATTTTCATCACCACCCCGTTTCGCAAAGTAACCGCGTGTCGTTGTTTTGGTTTCTTAAGAATCACCCGCGTACCTACTTGACAGAATTAGTTACACATTGCGCGCACTGAGCGAACGCCTTATTCATTAAGGTGAGCCACGTGTGTTCTCGCGACGAACTTAAAAAGTCGACTGAGAGAAAAATCGTAGAGGGGGCTAAGCGTGGGTACGCTCGTACAGAGCGAGTATAAGGGGGCGTTATAGTCGTGGGGTACAGAAAGTGAATTAAAAACAGGGAGAGCTGGACATAAAAATGGCCTCCGTCTATAACGCGCGTTACGTGCGGTGTATATATCGTACATTCAGTAGCGTCATGGTGGGCAACATATGCGTGACTGACACGAGGGGGGCTGATGACCCACCGCATGACCGTTGTCCTACCAAAAAGTTTGGGCCATCGTTACGCTGCCTCCCGATTACGCGTCGATGAACGAGCCGAGGCTGATCGATCGATCCTGCGAGGAGTGCGTGTACGCACTGATCCAAGGTGTACGAGGCACGGGGTTGACCCATCACCGGAGCCGATGGTCATCTTGGACGAGAAAACTAAATCCTCCCGAGACGAGGAAACGAACCCCCTACTATTCGTTTCCACATCTCCGACACCCCCTCCTCGTCCACCCCCACCTCGGCCGCACACCGGCAGCAAACCGTTTCCAACCCCTGCGAGAAATTCACCCCTCTGTTCCTTTTTCTAACGTGGCAACATCTCCCCTCCCCGCCCTCGCGGGAAGCAGAGCGAATATCCCCACCACGATAGCGTCTCTCCCCACCAGTAACCCGTTTCCCTCCCTGATACGGCAACCCCTGCACGCAAGGCTAGTTTGTTTTTTCGCTCTTCTTCTTTTTTTCCACGTGTCTGCCACGTGTGTAGAGACGAGCCTGCACGGCGACGTCGGCGAGGGAGAAGTGCGCGATGTTCTCGCACCTTTCGGCCACCGCGATCCGGGGAAAGTCGGTGGGTTTCGTTACTTTTGCCATTGGATAGACCGCGAAGGTCGAGATAGCATCAGGGACAGATCCGGCTGATTCTTTTCTCCTCCTTTCACCCGACGTGGGAGTAGCCCCGTTCGGGGAAGAAAAAAATTGGCCAATGAACGGACGGAAAAATGCGGCCAGGGGCTGGATTCTTTTTCTCCGGACAACGACTCAGGGGTGGGCGCCGCAAGGTGGGACCAATCGCTGCAGGGGGTAGAGCCCGCCTGTCAAGAATCAACAGCTCCGTCAGTTCGAGGCTTTCGCCGTTTCTCTGACGTCGAGATTTCTCGTTTCTTTCATATTCGACGGTCAAAGTCATCCCTCCATTAGTAAAAATTGGCAAGAACCACGGGTGGGTGCAGAGTTCTGCTGTACCGACAAAATTTTCATCACGGGATGAAAGTGATGACTGAAAAAAGGAAAGAAAAAAAACTTGACCAACCCACAGATTTTTGGGATCACCTTTTTGAACAGGTGGGACAAACGTGAGAAAGCGTCGATCCGAATCGTTCGGTGTTAACGGATATAACGGAGAGAGGTAAAACTGCGGGGATGAGTACACTTTAAGGAACCGGGTCGTGTACCCACGTACTGCATATATCTGTGAATCGAAACCACTTTAAATAACAAATGAACGTGGGTAAGTGAAACAGGTGAGGATCGAGCCAGCCGAGCAATGTACGCCGGGAAGAACTTGTATTGTGGGTGGTTGGGTTCCGATCACGATCACGATCGGCAGCTGGACTTAACGGACGAAGTAAAAGACGGTGGAGGAGGCGGCGTTGCACGAGTCGTTTCACGACGTACCTTGTTATACGCGTCTGTACGCGCTCGGGGTTCAACACACCCACGCGATTCGAACGAAACCGTGGCACAAAGCGATATAGGTGCAGCGGTATACTCGTAAAAAGAAAGATCTCTTGTCGAGATTAACAGGCATAGGAAGACATTTGTCTTGGCGGTGGTGCGGCCGGCATGGGAGATATTGTCATTTTTATGGCGCCCTAATAGAGGGTGGTCGCAACCTTGATACTTAAACTGAAATAAAACAAGATACTCCCTGTTTTTACTCCGATCTCCTTCGATTCTCTTACGCGCCGAGAACCCTCGAATCACCGTCAACGAACATCGCGCTCCTAAAAATTATTCGATTCATCATTCGAACGAGAGGACTCTGTGGCGCTGACGGAACATCGCGTGGGCGCTTCGAACGATCGTTAACACCTGCACCAATGCAGCTGACAATGAGAGCGGGAATGCAAATTCAAGTACATTCAAATTTGGACAAGAGATTTCGCGGTAAAGTACAGATTTTTCAATCAAACATTTGCGATTGGAAAAATCGAAGTCAGTGGGCAACGCCGATCGGAGTAAATCGATTTGCTTTCGACGATGCTGTCTATTTGTGAAGTCAACGTAGAAAAAATTTCTGGCATATTTGAACATTTTTTTATTGCGATAATTTTTTTTACCGTGAAAAAAGTAAATCCAATCCAGCTGTAACACCCGATTTGAAAATTTGACATCACACGCCTCGCCGTCTGTAGATTCGCTTTCCGTGTGGTTCTCAAATTGGATGATAAAACCCTGCGAGATGTTTCGCCCCGGTTAATTGAACGGGGCTGATTCGAGGACGTCGACAACCCTGCCCTGTTCTAAGGTGACGTCTGGTGGCAAGACTGGGAACCGAGTAAGGGGTTGAAGCATCGCGGGTTCTTGTCCGGGCTAAATCTACCGAGTTATTCGAGAGTGAGAGAGAGGGTCGAGGGATAAATAGCGGGAAATATTCGAAGAGAATAAAACTAAAGTGCACGGCGCGTTGGGATCGGTATATCGTCGAGCGTTATTTAAACTGCGCTAGAAATTGTATGAATTAAGAATTATACAGCTGTGGTCTGTAGGATGAAATGAGTGCTGCGTCCGGCGGGCATTACGCAATGAAAGAAACAAATGAACCTTAATAGAAAAACCGCTCGCGCTAGAAAAACCGCCTTCGTACAGCTGCTTTAAAAAGTCAACTCATCGTGCGAGGGAAATAATAATCATCGGTGCAACGTGCTGCACAGTCGATTGCCCTGCAGAAGGTCGTTGATGAGTTTATACGAACCTCTGCCGCTGCGTTCTTCCTGCTCAGCGCAATAGGATCAGGGATTAGGTGCCATGAATGAAGAGCGTTTCAACGTCGGAGACAACCGAGGGAAAAGATTTACCGGAATGACTCGGAGCATCCGCGACTCCCAACGTTTCAGTATCGGACAGTTTCGGTAGGAGAATCGGAATCCGGGAGCAGTGGAGGATTACGAAGATGAGCCACGTGACGCGTGTCGCGAAAAATACTTTGTTACCGTCATTTTTCCGGACTGTACGAACCGTATTATATCCGCGCCGCAGCAGCTCGGCTCGCGTGCTTGTGTCAATAGAAGCCAATCTAAGTACATATGCACACATGCTGCACTATTGCGCGTATGATGCAACCCGGCGAGTACAACCGTCCAGTACGTAAGTGTTACCATGCACGGTTGCATCATATACGCGTGCAATAATCCATATCTTGTCGCGTAGCGCGAACCGCAAGCTAGCCGCTTCAAAGCATTGATTCAGAGGATCGTTTTTTTCAACCAGACACAAGTAAATTTTGACCCATATTTATCGTTTGATCGAAATATCGTGAGGACGTTTTTCACGGTTACAAACTCCCTCGGCTGGAGATAAGATAAGAGTCGACCATCGGCGAGTTCAGGATCAAGGTACCATTTTCGAGCGGACGGCTGTTCTCCGATTATAATCGATAAAGCGATGGATGATTTTGAGAAAAAATTTGATTCTAGGTAACATTTAACAACGGGTCTATTTTCCATAAGCTGTCTGTAACGCCAGGAGGGCGAAGGTCACTGACCCTCTGCACATGCGAAGGAATTTCGCTCAATTCTACGGGGGGTTCGAAATCTGGGCGGTACCTACGGCAAATCACGTTATACTGTCAACTAAGCCAAGTTTCGTCCACTTCGGTGTTGAATGTTTCACCACGTCCGTAGCAGTTATTTGGTAGAGTTGTGATTGTCAGGTGTATCGTGGTCGATTTTCAATTCTCACGTCGAAAGGTTTACGGTAACTTTTGAAAAGTGCGTAGAGAAAAGATGGTAGACGAGCCAAATTGCAAACCAAAGTGAAAACAAAGCTGACGTACGTCGCGGAAAAGGATAATTTTGAAGAATAAAGAGAGATGTTCAAATTCAGAATCCTTCCTGTTTAAAAGTTGCAGTTCGTTATATCTGTATTACCGAGGTCCTGCAGGGATAAAACCTATTCGCTCGTTCTGTCGCATCCCTCCGTTCGCACGGCTCTAGAATATTTTCCAACCAATAAGCGAAGGATTTTGAAACGATAAAACTTTCATTGGACACCGTTTCGCGATGCGTGAAAGTTGATGAAATAATAGCAGCAGTTTCAGCGCGGACCTTTCGGAGTGAGCGGATATTGTTATGCGGAAATGTTAAATTAATTATCGAAGCATCCGGCGTTTCGGCGCAGGCGATGCTGCCGGACGGAGCGAGCGGGGGTCCGGCGAAACGGACATTTTTGTCCCCGTGAAATTTTACAAAATCATCGAACGGTCATCGGAGAGTCGAAAATGTCCGGGCCAGGGTGAGGCGGTAATCGGGGTGGCTGCAGCGGCGCCGGTCTCCCATTGGCCGGTCCAGGGGTTGCCTGCTGCAGTCATCGATTCACGCAGTCATTGGCTGACTCTGGCCAGCGGCCATTTTGAATGACTCCGGGATCAATACGCGCTGTGCCGAAAAAATCCACTGGCGCAAGGCTGACGGGGAAACGGGGGTTCGGATCGGCCGAGAGTCGTGGGGGGCGGAGAGACAGTCATCGAAAGGAAAAAAATACCCTTCGTGCGTTATTGGCTGCGCCAGGGCGACACACACGAAAACGCGCACACAAACCCGCGGGGCGTGGATGCGAGACACCCGCATGGAACCCTGCGTGTATGCCTTGCATAAATATATTTCACCGCTGCGGATTCCGCGCGTACGTGTGGCCAGCCAGACGCCGATACACCGACCGAAATTGGAAATGGCCTCCCGTTTCGTCATTTTCGGAAAGGGTTCAAATTTTATTCCCTCCTCCGGATGAAAATTGAAAATTGTATACATGATGCCGCTGATTATAGAGTTTCATTTCAAATGACTCCGTGCTTACGATACGTAAAAAACCGTGAATGTATAAGGTACATGAATTCAGATCCCTGCAGTATAGATATTTCATACATCGTGTGATGTATATGTATACAACGTATGAGATGTATCCAATTTGCGCAAAATAACCGTTTCCGGTTCTTTCGAACAATTGTAACCGAAGCTTAAAAACGTTAACGCGAGGCGCCGAAATTTCGAATTACTTTGCGAAGAGTCTGGTGTGAAGATATCTGCAAAATGCAGCGGCTTGGAATTATATTGGATTACATTCGGTGACAGGTACTAAGTGAAATATGTCGAGTGATTGATTCGATTTCCGTGTCACGCAGCTCTCACTGCGCAAAGTGTAGTTCTGGGGAATTGTTCATGCACGTACTTCGATTTCGACGATTGAAATTTCCCAGTGATTTATCTTTAATCTCGGAATTTTCAAGCGCGTTGCAAACATCGGATTTCAGTTTCGAAATCTGCGAAGGCGTATCCCCTCTGACTCGAGGACGAGAAGTATTCTATAACTAAAAGGCGCGTCTGTTTGTTGATTTGTTAGAAATTGATCGCTTATACAACGATGACAATGACCGTTATCGAGCGAAATTTTGCAATGAATCAAATTGATTCGTACATGCTCGACGTAGATAGCTTACATACTTATAGTACATATACCTTAAACTACGAAAACTAGCATCAGTGAAGATTATTTGGTTTGATGGATTGTTGGTTTACTTACATTTTGAACAAAATTAACCGGAGCAAGGACATAAGGCTCTCTCGATAGCAACGACTTTTATCAGATCACATTTTTTTGGTTATTTTAAATTTTGGCTCTAGACATTTAGATTCTTCTTCTTATTCCGTTTCTTCTTGTTCTTCTTTTTCTTTTTATAAATTTAGTTATTTATTTCTTTGTGTGTGTGCAATTTATTTATATAATCTAAAGTTTGTCAAAACTTGTTAAAAATATACTTTAGCCATATCTTTACAATTTACTTTTTTAACACCTAAATTTTTCTCTTTGTGAACATCTATGTTTTTTTTTTGTATTTTCTCTTTGCTTCAAATTTTGTTCTTGTAGTGTAGGTATAATGTTGTAAGGCAATGCTTGAATTTTGTTCCTTTTTTTTATTAAAGATTTTTCTATTTTTTTTGTTTTACTTTTTTCTTCTTCTTTTTTTATGATAATTTTGAAATTAGAGCAACGAAATAAAACGAAATAAACACTTTTCAAACTAGATGAAAGAGTCTTCGATATTCGAAACGTAAATTGGAGTTGTTCAGACTTGTTTTTTTTTTGTTTTTTTTTTTTTTGATTTTTTTTATGTTCCTTTAAAGACGAAAAAATGGATTTTTCAACGATGAAATTAATTTTTCAATGAAATAACTATTACAACACATAACAACACAGTACGACGCGTCTGAAACAGTACAAAAATATTATACGTTAGTATTAGAAGATTCAAACGAATGCAAATCAGAGTGATCGAACTTGATTTAATCGCGGTAGCACTGTTACGATTCTTGCATTTCATTCAATATTACACGTCAGTCTTGGAATTACCCGCGGGCAAAGTTGTTCGAAAATATCAATGAAGCAAGTCATCGGCGTGAATTGGAAAATGGTGAAGAGTAATTCTGAACTCAAGACGTTCGGGACGAATTAACGATCGATCTTAGAATTGATAGAAGAAAAAAAAATCAAAAAAAATTCCACACAAAAGACGAAGCGGATTCATTCGAAAATCGGCATTCCGGGTTGCGAGTATTCAAACGACGCGGTTGAAAAAAAAGGAGTAAGAGGCCAGGATCACGTGAATGCACGAACGAATGAGCGTCTTTCTATCCGCCCCACTCCTTCCCCCACCACGGCGCGAAGTTCCTTGCGTCGTAAGACGCGCCGCGGGGCGAGAACAGCAACGGCGCTGCTTTCGTACTTTTCTCCCCACGTGCCGTTGCTCCAGCTCGGCACTTCCGTTTCAGAATTCGCGGGAATCGTTTCACCCTCCCGAATTCCGCACAATCGTCTACCGGTTCCCGCTGTCCCCGAATCTCTTGCCGGGACGCGGCTTTTCTTCCGTGAAAAATACCGAAAGCGTCGACCGTTCGCACCGTCGCGAACTCCAGACGACGGTCGTAGAAGGGGGGCGGAGGTAAGGAAGGCGCGCGGCGTCGCGACGCCCGAGTAGTTTAACGCGGTGGTAAAATAACGCTGCACTTTGCCCGCGGGTACGAGACCGGACGGAGGATGAAAAACGGCGATTAAAATTTTTATGATTTTCGTGAGTTTCGAACCTTTGATAGAGGCATTGCGAGCATCCCCGTGTCTGACTAGCAACTGCGCGTCGGCCCCGTGTCAGGCACCCCCACTACGGGCAAACCTACCCTCGCGTCGCGCCCGCTTCGGGACGGGATCGCCGCACGATTTCGCGGAGTATAGTTGATCCCCGCGCTATGCCGCACGGGACTCTATCGCACGTTTCGAATCTGCACGGCTGGCACGGGCTCGACCTTACTGACCAGAGACCACAGCCCGGCCAAGGTTCGCGCGAACGACGTCCACGTTGCCGCGGTCTCTTCGCCGGAGGCTTGCCCAGCTCCTACCTACGCTCGGAGAGCACCACTCGACGGACTCCTGCCGTCCGGTTCTATGCAAGTATGCACCCCGCGGCTCGACCTACCATTCTTACGACATCCTCTGCTGGAAAGCGTCCGGGGTGCGAGCGCGTCTTCCACCCTCCGGGCATTATTGCTTAATCCAATTTTATACGATGCGATTTTAGATCTTCACTTTCGCGATTGGAAAACACACCGATAGAAGTTTCTAGATTTCTGTTATCATTGCTGCGGAAACAACTCAACTATTCTCATGTATTGCTGAAACCGAAAAAGATTTTCTGGGTATGGACTGAAAATTAATCTTGTAGCTGTAAACGGAAATAATCTGCTACGTGTTATTATTTCGTTTTTTTCATCACGGCCACTCGTGTACCGGGTTCATTTTATATGGCAACTATCGCGATGATTTGATAATGGTGTTGCAATGAATTAGTTTTAAGGACTTATTTCACTAAACAAAAATCAATATAATGACGACGGACTGTTGCTGTAACCTACTATTTCTACCTGTTTCAAATATTTTTCACAACGATTCATGTATTTCAATCGAACCCTTTTATTGATAATTCGTCTGTTCGATAAAATGGAGCTCCTGGAAATATAAATCAGAGCAAGGGATCAACTATTACAGAATTTCGTGAAAACCGCATTATTTTGTTGAAAAATCGTTAATTGCTTGCCTGTATCCCAAAACTGTAATTGAATACTACTGACATAAAAACATGAATGATTGTCAAAAAGATGTTTCCAGATTTATACAATTAGTTACTCTACAACATTGAGTTGGAATAGAAGAATAAAATAACAATGTGATTGTAGAAAACTTGTTCTTTTATCTACTTCTTAACTATGTATTACTGATTAAAACTGTTCGACTTGAGTTTCTCAGCGAATTAACGGATCGTGAGAATTAAGGTAAGTCCGGTTTAAAAATCTTCTGCCTTGTGGATCGGTTATCAATTCTTATTCCAGTTTCTAATTTAAAATCTCGCATTGTTGTCTTCCTATACCCCAATGACAAAAGCTTAAACGAACGTAAAATACCGTTGTACAAAATGTTTCGTTCAACAGATGCCTCGTAGTTGAGTAATTTTTTGTCCCGGGTAATACTTCAGGTCTGTTTAATCGTCGATTGTCCAGACTAAGATCCAAATACACATCGCTTTTTGTACTCAAATAAAGCAATGTGCTTGCGACATGGATTACACGAATGGACCTGAGGTTAGCCCGTGTCAAATGGAATGCGGTCCAAAGTAGAGACGTTGCAGAAGCGTCTACGTGCCTGGGTAAACGTCAGGGATACGGTTACGTACTCGGTGTGTATAAAATCCACGCAAGGGAAGGTTAGTAGAATCCTCGAGAAGCCAGATTAGATCAGAAAAATCATTGATCTCAAGTATTTTTCAATTGACTTAACTAAACGGGTGAGTTCATTCGAGAAAGCGAATCATTTTTTGTTTTTTTATCCTATATTTATATATATATATTTATATATATATATACATCCATATTTTGTGAAAACCAGAAATAAAAATAAGCTCTTCGGTGAAGTAACTGAGATAAATATCAGTTGCCTACGAAACTGACGAGAACAGAGGATGAGAGCGAAAGGTATGAATTTTGTCGTAAAATTTGACAAGCGACAACTTCACACCAGACTTGATATCGCACGTATTTTGTTGACGAGACCATCGAATGACTCCATCGATACCTCCGTAGTTACACATTGCGAGAAACAATCAGACTTGCGTGGTACTGGGTACGAAATTTCGATGACGTGTATCGACGCGCTGATGCGCATCAGCAAAAATACCCTCCTAACACTTCTTCGATTAGGTAATTGCAAAACCCTTCGCTGGATGCCAATCACTCTTCAGATTTTTAACCTAACAATTATTGGTAAATTTTGATGAAAAAAATTCTATTTAAATCTATTTTACCCAAACTTTATTTTAAAACGTGATGTTTTATTATGATCAATGATTTTATGGGGGAAAAATTTGTTTTAAGTCTTACAGAGGATAAATTTGGGCCAGCTTCTTAACTTAAAGGATCAGTTTTCAATTTTGTGTTTTTTAAATACATTCCGGTCCAGTATTTTGCTTGTAATAACTTAAATCGTCTCGAATACTGAACTGCATCCATGATATTTCATGGCCTCGTGACGCCAAGAAACCGTACAAAGTTCCAGGAAAATTTACTAAAAATTGTTACAATTGGTTAAAAAAATAACTTTCTCCCGACTTCCCCAAACTGAGATTATACAGAAAAATGCACGTACAGCATACTTTGACGAGTGTATACCAAGTTTCTCCAAATTGTTGGGACATACGTATTGATCCTGACCCCGAATTGGTTGATACAGAGTAATGCGAATTACAGCTGCATGCGCGAACGACACAAAGTGCGGAGTACCAAGCCGAAGTGCTATAACAATCAGTCACTGTAAGCCTTGATAACGATACCGAATTCGTGTATGTATTACAGGGATAGAATTTTGTGCGAGAAATTTCGAGAATGCCAAAAAAAAAACACAAATATAAGATAGAAAAATATTTCACGAACTTGACACGTGAAAGCTCCACAGGTGCTCGTGTAACTAAATCCTTCTTTCCAATTTTAATTACGTACGCGACGAATAGCGCGAGGACGCGAGACGCGGGATGAACGAGTGTCTCCGTTTGCCCTGCGCGGTTGAATTGCCCCTTTGCTAACCGGCCTGAAGGTTCAACGACTCAATTAAATATGTACCTACGAACCGAACCGTGCCTATACCTATCACACATACGTGCGTGTGCGTACACCTCCGTTTACCATCTTCCCCGAGGTAGGTAGATAGATACCCGTAGTTGTACCTATACTTATACCCCCGTTTTAATTTCGTTTCATTTTTATCTATTTTTTTTTTTGATTGCGTTTTTAATCTTATTCACGCTAGAAGAATCAGAAGACAGTCTGAGTCTCCTCCCTTCGCAGCTATAGATGTGCGCCTACTGGGTGTACAAATGCAACGTTTCACAAAATTTTTTTGTCGTGCAACCCTTCCTCTTCTCCTCCTCAGTCCTGCAATTGGTACCTGCAGACACTGCGTCTCGGAAGGGGATTATTCAAGGGCCGAGAAAGAGGCAGAAGCAAGCAAGCAGGAAAAAAAAATATGTGTATATATATCTATATATATATATCAAACGAAATAAAATAACCCGGCGAAAGGTGTCTTAGCTTTTTACGAATCGTGTCTTAATTGTTCCGATTGTTTTACGACCTACTCGGGTGCGACTGTTGAATAGTGTTCCAAACCGTTGCGGAGCTCAACCCAAAGCTTTTCCCCGTTTCCGTTCCAGGGGTCACCCCTTTGTTATTTCAAATTGAAAAAGAAAAATTTTTAACTGGATAAAAATTTGACCCGAAGGTTGTTGTCTTTTTCCCCCTTTCTTCCCCCCAACCCTCTCTCTTTCTCTCATTCTCTTCGCGTCTTTTTGTTTTGTACATCGGGTTTGTCTGCGGAGACAATGCGGGGTAAAAAGGTTCCACGTATGGTCTCTTAATTTACATATACGGCCGGCCCGCCCGGGAGCGCTGGACCATTTCTGCCCGCTGACGAGACCCTGATTTCATTTTATTTCATCCATGCACTCTCGCTGGTTTCACGACATTCACGGCCTTCCACCTCTTTCTTATATTTTTAACAACGAAGGACGAACCGAGGCGGATCTTCCGTATGATATTCAATTTTTTACTTTGTTTTATCTCGAACGTAACGCCAAATTCGTGGGTAGGTAGTTTCTCGCTAGTCGTTACCGCTGTTACGCTCGAAGGTGCAAAAGGGTCATTAACACAGGACAGCGCGTATTTTTGCAGGTATGGCATTGACCAATCTGGCCGTAAGTTCGAAAACAATTGACGGGGATTTTTTGCCCCGGCAGCTGCAGACCGCGGTGATTATTCGAATCCCAAACAGCGGAGCGGTTGACGGACACTGGACCCTTTTCGAATTGACAATAACGATGGTAACCCATCGCTTCGTCCCGGGCCCACCCAAATTTACCCACCACCTATAACAGCGCCTGCTCTAACGCCGGGTAGTAGATAAATTTTTATCTCGAGTCGGATCCAACGTCCGGTAAATAACTCACTTGCAGGTGGACGGTGATTTTTTTTGTTCTCGGTATCAAACCGGCACCTTCGCGCACTTTCGGGCAATTCTTATCGCCGATTCGAGGTGAAAATCGCGGCGAAAGCTTCTCAAGCCTCAGCCAACCTAATGGAGCCTAACCAAAATTAACCTAATCTAGTTTAACACCGTGCCGCGAATGAGGGGGACGCGTGTTTGGTTGGAGCAGATGATATTTCGTGTCAAGCTAGAATCGAGTCGGCGACTATCGCTTTAAGCGGGCACGGAAATTGACGCGTGGATCGTAATTGGTTTGCCGATTGTAAATAATGATAATTCGAATTATTCGAAGAAAAGATAAAACGCGCCGGATGCTGCACGGAACGTCCCTGTAACTGCGGATGGTTCGAGGTTCTGGGGTAAAATTCTTAAAACACATTCTTGGCTGGTGGCCTAATGATCGGGGCTTGGGGGTAATTAGTAAAAACAAAAGACTGCGGTGATGTAAAGGAATCACAAAATGGCCGGGTGTATAGACGGTGTGGGAGAGAGGCGGGCGATAAAATCTAAATGAGAAAGTAATCCCCTATTCTTAACCGAAGACCTCCAGTTTGAGGTCAAACTGAAAATAGCAGCCGCGAATGGTTAAAATAATTAAGCCGCTCGGCGGGTAATTAATAACTTGAAATAAAAAATTACAATTATTATAAACGAGAAATACGGCGACTTGAGCAAAGGAAAAAGACATATCTATAGTTACGTAGAAATTTATTTTCCATCAAACAAATTTCATTCCCGATAAAATTATATCATAATATTCGCTGCGAGGGAGAAAAAGTTTGAAGGAAAAAATAACAGTGGCAAACCTCTGCTTATTATAGAGGTATGAAGCCTTCTATTTCTCTCTCTCTCTCTCTCTCTCTCTCTCTTTCTTTTACTCAAGTTATTCCGAAAGTTTCTTCGATAATTTAATGAAAACAAAAATTTCTCCGAAGAGAGTTTTCAAACTTATTTTTCATCGCAATTTGCTGCCAATTCATCCGTGAATTGGCCACGTTTCTTCATTCTCTCAGCATGTCTCATCATCATACCGACTCACGATATCGGAGTGAAAACTTTTTTAACGTGCTCTCGTAGATTCAATGTTCGCTCTCCGACTGCGTAGAAAAAAAAAAAGTACATTTCAAAAAAGCTAAATTCTGAAACCAGTATTACATGTGCGAGACTTGCTATATGGCATAAAAAGATCGTTAAAAAAAAAAAAAATCAAAAGTAATCGTCCGTCTGGTGATTCGCGGGAAAGTTGGAGAAAAAGATCATCGCTTCGTTCGATTTTCCCATGATCGATTCTCGAACGAGGCTCGTTACAAAATTTGACGAGCTCCGCACGACAGGATCAACGTAATCATCGTTTGTCCGAATGCGTAAGATTATCGTGTACTATACGATACACGTTATACTTAAGGAGTAAGTTTTACCGAGAGGTGTCATTACGTCCCGCCAGATGCCCATGCATGAATGCATCTCACGGAAATCTCTCTGTGGCCGACATATGCCATGCGCGTGCGTGCTGATCGCCGGATTTCTTACGTGCGGACGTATTATGGGAGGAGGTTTTAATGCATGTTGTTAGCTGCGCTCTCCTTTCTTCTCCTTTTTCTCCACCCTGTAACATCTCAGATTTTCACAAGTAATTCAATTTCCTCCGTTCTTTATCATCGATTTGCCTTCTCCTACGATCCCGTTGAAACTAATCGGTGTTGCGGAATCGCTCACGGAACGGAAGAGGAATGGAACATTGTACCGCACGTAAGAAAGTATGACGTGTATTTTGGTGTTTGACTGGCCGAGGTGACGAGTGTACAGCAAAATTACTTAACCCTGGTAAGACGCGAGAGTAAATATTTATCTGCAGGTAGAGGCATAAGACTGTGAAAAACAGTTTACACAAAAGTGACGTAATATTTCATTTCGGTCCTCGCGTGTATAACGCGAAGCGCGTTAGGTATATAAGTTCGCGCTTATCTTTCGGCGGGCGTTATATAATTATAATGAAATTTTGCTGCGGGATAGAAAGTTTTTAAAGTATTATATATAAAAGTGTGAAGGAAAGAAAGGGAAGATTTAAGAGAGTAATAAATCAAGCTCCTCCTCGCAAAGCGGCGCAAGGCTCTCGACGTGGACGCGGATGAGAAGTGGCAAAGAAGCACCGGGGAAGTGCCAAGGTCCCGGGTACCCCGAAGAAAAGAAAGTAATCTCATTCGAGCGAGATTTTATCAAACCCTTCCTGGACGAGTGCGCGCGAAAAGCTGAGGGTAAGCGCGAGTTATGCTAAACAACGAGTCCAAGTCCTGTTACAGGAACGACGGAGATAAAGGGAGAGAAAGAAGGGAACAGAAAAGAAAAGAAAAGAAAATTACTAGTTTAAAAATTCCTCGAAAACTCGAGGTTTATTATATACAGCTGTTGAGCACGAACGTCGCAAAATTGCGTATTGCGTTAAGCTTCTTAGACGGTGAGTAAAATCGTCGATCGTTGTACGAAATAAAAGGGCGCCGGGCCATTTGATCGGGGTGAAAGTCCAACTCCTTTGTTAAAGGACGCTCTTGAAATATCTGTAGAGTGCAGAGAAGAACGGAGCTTGGAGGCAGGGCAACGGTCGGCCATTTTTAATTGAAAGTAAAGTCTGTATTTTTAATTAAGGAAATATAAGATCCCCGTCCATCCATCCGTCTATCGAGAACTGCGGGTGTCTACCGCCTCCAAGGCTCCTCAAACAGTTTTATAATTGATTTCATTTTCATTTATTTTAGCTCGCCTCTTCGGCGCGAAAGACATGGAACCCGTCCTTACCCTTTTCACCGGTAATCAATTTAATATTTTAATTAAGAGCGTATCCGCGGTAAAAATATTATTTTAATCGGATTCCGCAGACATTTAAATCGGCGAGCTTCCCGCCTTTCTGCGGTATCGTTAAATCGAGACGATCAGCGCCGCGTCGTTGATTCCAGTTAAAGTGCAGTTTTCTTACAAGTTTTTGCGATTCGACCAGTAGAGTAACGTCGCGGTTCATGCCGAAAGCCGAATCGACTTGCAATAAATTTGAAGCGATTAATTTATTGCCAGTAAACATCGGCCATTTTAAAACTATTTTCAAGTCTTGTGCAACCTGCGGGTTGCATTTAGCTTCCAAAGTATACCGACTCTGGTGCCGGACCGGCGGATCGCCGATGCAGGCGTGCAAAAATGTTTGTTTTCACCTCGTTTTGCACCGCTTCTCGACGCGCGAGGCAAAAAGCCTTGAAGTATTCCGAATGTGAAAATTTGCGAAATTAGCACTCACGTACTTCGGATCGAGGATCGAGGGCACCTACGCTAATTTGATTGAATCAACAATCCGATTATACATAAAATGCGCCGGAATTCATGCCGCAATGAAACACAACAAATGCTGATACAGGTATCGTGAATAAATTTATAATATCAATAAGTAGTTGAGACATTTTATTGTTAATCATCTCTTCGGATAAGCCAGCAAAATCGATTCAACCCAGAGCAAAATTGCCGATGAATATTACTCACAGAAAATGATCGAGATTTAAAATTTGTGGGCTAATTTTCTTGCTCGTTGGAATGAATGTTTGTACGAAAAAAACTATGCTGTATGATTGCTATTTTTAAAAAAGTACCGCAAGTAGGAAAACAGATTCAAATTTTACTCGAACCAATTAACAACGCAATCGATCGATCAAGTTCTTTTGCTTTGAAGGGACACGGATAACTTTTCACAGCTTATATCTTACTATTGACGAATCAAAATAATTTCTATTCGAGAATGTACGATTTTTATTAATTAGAATCTTCTCATCGCAACGTCAAAGTGCCAACTGATGTTTAGAGGAGAAGGATGCCGAAGGGTGGAATCTGCAGAGGCAAAATACATGTGTGAAGGTGTCACGGCAGTTGGATCGTTGAATAATCCGTGCATTTTATTCTTCGAGCTCTAACGAGACACAGGATCCTTAATGGACGTCTTAAAAAGTTCGGTAGCCCTCGGGGGCGTATAAAATATCAAAATCTCACAAGCTCCGCCAAAAATGGTTCGGGTTTCGAGGCGCCCTCCTCCCCGAGGACAGGCGCCGAGTCCTGCCTCCCCGGTTTTTCGCCCCCAACTTTTTCACCCTCCATTTTTGCGCCATCTTTTTCCCCCAACCCCCGCCCGCCAACCACCCTGCACTTCGATTGTTTTGATCAATAACGGCGATTGCACGGAGACACGGACCTATCTTCAAATTAAATTTTACCTTCTGTAAATTTACATTTTCTTTTCATCCAATTCTCGATCGTTGTATTTTTTTTTTTTTTTATTCCCCCTTCCGCATACCCCTCCGTCGTCAATGCTGCGACGAATAGTATTCCTCAAAATTGCCAATGATTGACGATAAATTTGAGTAATTTGGTAAACAAACGAAAATTCAATTACATCACGTTGCCGAGCCTGCAGCAGGCGATACGAGCCGATAATAGATCGCAACGAGGATCCTTACAGCTGAATTAGCGCGCGCGGATTGCAAATCGTTTGCGTATATTTTGTTATGATAATAAAGCGGCGCGTGTGCCTACACGTAGGTTTACACGACTTTGATTAAAAGTTTCGCCTTCAAGGATCCAGATTTATTGGATTTATCTGACTGAGCGACTGTAGATGTACCCACGTGTATTACGCACACACGCGCATTAGCGGTACGCGTCAGACAAACGAATATATCGCGAGTCGAGTTCTGCACTGTAGCGAGACCGGGCAATCAGCCAATTACACGCGAACCAAAGAATCTTACCGATACTTGCTCCTCCTCCCTCATTTCCATTCCCCCCGAATCCGGTTATTCGTCAAAATTGAATTTTATCCGTATCCGCAACGAATTCGTAAACACACGTATGGGCGTGGGAAATATTATCACCGACATAAAATGACGAAGCCTCGTGGCTGCTTCACCAATTCGCCAGCGGTGGAAAATTTTTAACCTTTTTATTACGACGCTGGGACGGCAGAGCCAATTTCCGGTTGTCGGTATCCGGCATGACGATCGAATCTGGGCGAATTGAACGCGACGAAGGGGGGGGAAGGACTCGATATACTATAAAGGGTATAAGATCAGTATATATTTGTCGAGAAATGCGAATTCAATCCCCCGATCCTCTCCTCGCGACGTATATTATGGTGAGAAGAAAGAACCAGTACGTAGCTGAGACACTTATGATAGAATCTGATCCCTTGTTACCGGAAGTCGCGAAACCAGCTGATTTGTGTTCTTGACGCTCCAACGGTTTCACATTAATTTTAAATTGATAGGTCGATAAGATTGTTACATGAAAGGAACTTGAAGAAATTTTCTTCTGTTATTTTTGAATCAACTCATTTTTAACAGATACAAACGTTTGAGAAAAAAATTTGATGCCAAGTTTTGTCCGTCGGTGGGAAGAGAGCTTCTTTTCTGTGAAGACAGACACGCCCCAAAAGTTGAAACGAACCAAGAAAATCGACTTGGCACCTCGAGACGACGAGTCACGTTGACTGAAAAATGGTTGCCTCTTAACGTGCACAAATGCGATAACTATAGTTGCGGTGAATCGAACGAATTGCCAAAAACCCGGAGTCTCAATTAACGTCTGTGATTGATTGTACTTTTATTGGCATGTAATAATAAAAAATCTGGACATCCTCGTAAAAATAATTGTAACACGAGTGAATCTTTATTTTTCTCATTAGTAAAATATCGCGAGTATTCACCACCTTCGAACCGAGAGTTGGTATAATTTTCCAAGCATAACAATGTAACCCAAGGGTAATTTTTTCCCCTTTTCAACCTTTTTACCTCCATCTTTCGCCCTTCCTTGATTCTTTTTCGCTCTGAAATCAACCCCTCAGTTTTTCTCGCTCGTTGCGGTCGGAGAAGTAATTATTTTTCCGGCCCCTTGACTGGCCCCTACAGCAAGCTCTTCGGCTCCTCAACTCCTCCACCCTGCACCCTCTTCTTTTCTCCGAGGGCGCGAGATTTTTAACGTTTGCTCGTTGTTCGGGTCGCGCGATCGAGAGGGAGAAAGAGAGAGAAAGAGAGAGAGAGAAGAAGAGTGAGACAAGCTCTTTTTTCTCGCGTAAAAGACGAGGGGCTCTTTGCCGGATGAATCCTGGGCGTTGTACACAAGAGAGAGGGTAGTCGAGAAGATGGAAAATGCTCCTCTGTAATATGAGAGGGGTTCAAAAAAATCTTCCTCGCACCCTTCCCGCCAGTTTCTTCCCGTGCCAAAATCTCGGAGGACAGTCGATGTAGAGTACTTTTATATATATGTATATATAATATAATCAGGTAAAGATCCGCATGCGAAATACGTTTCGGTAAATCGTGGAGCAAAAATCGAAAAAAAATCGAAGGAAGATAAGAAACCGAACGATCCCAGCGAATATTGCGCGCATACGACGCGCGTTGCAAAATAGCGAATAGAAAAAACCACGAAATCGACCATATTTAAAAATCGAATCAGTCCAATTCACTCTTTAACGAAACCATTCAAATTCCCCGAGATCAATTCGAGTTCCGCCTCAGTTCCTGACGGAACTCAATCCTAGTCCCCGCAGGATAGTTATCGCACGATTCACAGACATCCAGGCTGACCGACGTTCCGGCGGCGCGGGGGGAGGGAGGGGGTGAAGAAGGAAGGAAGTTGGGGAGGGGATAACCGGGAGGGGATACCGCGGCCAATGGGAATGAAACAGAGCGACGCCGGTTGCGGAGCCACCGCGCGGTTAACATCGCGCTAGGTTAATATCGGTAGGGGAAAATTTTTGGATTTTGGAAAATTTCAAGAATTATCGTTGAAGTATGTAGAATAAAAAAAAAAAAAAAAAAGAAAGATGCAAAAAAGAATGTCTACGCACAGAAAAATATTTGGGATTTGTATAAGTAGGACAGATTTATATTCATACCGTTTCTCAGTTGCAGATCCATTTTTCGTCGGCATTATATACATTGTATGCATACACGTACGTATACGCGGGTGCGTGCTTTCTCTGTTCCGAGGATTGTGTTAATTTTTCACCGTAATATCATCGGTGCGATGACTCTCACCGCGGTTATCGTAGGTACAAAAAAACATTGAGAATATGTTTGAACTTGCTCATGATGGTCAATTTTTATCATCTATGTTGTTATTCGAATTCTCACAAGTTTGAATCGTCACTCGCGGCACTTTGTTACACATCTCGAACGATGCACGGTTATATGAAAGACGCGATGTGGATTGGGATTGGTGCGGTTTCAAGGTATCCGAAACTTTGTCGTAAGGGAGCATCGATCGATCGTTATTCGCGTAATTTTGTTTGAAATCAGTTGACAAAAAATAAATAAATAGATATGTAAGTTAATTGACGTAATAATAATGATAATACAACGACATCGCGGGTAATTTTGCGCGCCACATCTTAATTCGTTGCAGGCCCGTCGAAAACTGACCCGCAGCTGCCCGGGTCAAAAAACCGGGTGTCGAATAGGGAGAAAGGACCAGCGTCCAAATTTTTTTTCCAGGACAGGGCCCAATGGATCGAAAATTCAGGTATGTAACCACCGTCGACTACCCATCGCACCGTACATTACACGTGATATACCTGTACACCGTGTGTCCGTGTTCGTCTAACGTGTGTGCGTTTCGTGCAGTGTACATATTATACCAGTTACTGCGGTACGTGTCGACGGGGAGGGGGAGAATCATCTTATGCAAATTAGTATATAGGCCGTACTTATAGCTCGACGGACGCGCGTTAGTGTTGGTATGACCTTTTTATTTAATCGATATAACAACGTACAAACAGCTTTTATGCACATGTATAATAGACGTGTGTGCGTGTGTATGCGTACAGTGGATAGCTACCGCGGTTCGTCGCCGGCAAAAGTATCGTACAAAGTAAGATGAAGGTAGAAAAAGGGGAGAAAAGAAAGGGGAGAAGAGAGCGAGAAAAAGTAAAAACGTATAATTGATAGAAAAATAAAATGACTATCATACTTTATGTACGTATGTATCGCAGTATCTTCCGTATGTTATTGTATATTTCGCCCGGTTATTTATCAATTAACATAACTGCGATCGAACGTAGGCGAGAAAGTAAAATGCAATTCAATCTCTGAAAATTGAAAATATCAAATTCGTTTATTGATATCGAGAAAAGTAAATCAAATTAACAAAACGGGCAAGCACACTACAGCCGTAATTTTTTGATAAAACAAAACAAAACATAAAAAAAAGCAAAAAAAAAAAAAACCTAATTTTGTCGTTACAATATTATATAGCGAGAGTTAAGAGCGGTGACCACAGCGTCCACAAGCGTTCCGTTTTAGCAGCAAAGCGATGCAGTCTGTAAAGCAAGGTTATGACTTTCATGTATTAATAATGTTAACAGCGTCAACCTATTTTTCAAACTTCAATAATTAATCATTGTTCCCGGTTTTTTCTTCATTTTGAATATTATTATTTTAGTTAAGAAGTGGTAACCGATAGAGAATAAAGGAGAAACATACTTCACCTTAAAACATTTTTGCTGATCCCGTCTTTGACTTCTAGTGTTTTTCCGCTGCAATTCCTTTTCCTCTCTTTCGTAGTGATTTTTTATTTATTTTTTGTACCTTCCTCAACGTTTCAAATATTATCAGCACCAATGACGCATTTTCTTCTACCGTCCCAAAGTAGCGATCATTTTCTGTCCATCCGATACGTGTGTAGTTTATCTCCTCTTGTTGGTCGCTATTTTTACCACGTCTCGCCGGTAAATTGGCAAAATCATTGAGCCGTAATGGTAGGTATGTAGAAAACACTATCAGGTAATTAATTGTCTCGTCGATTTTGATAATGGTACGTTGTAGAAAAAGAATTGCAATATAACAACGAATAAAATCACTTTGATATGTAATTATTGTACATCTGTCTCTGCGACGAACGAAGCGCGGCGGTATATAAATCCCGGTTTTGTACAAGCCGGATATTATACAGAGTCGGTTAGATCAGCGAATAAATCGGCACGCGATCCAGCGAACTACCCGAAGACGGAGTAAAAATAATTTCAATTCTTCTCAGGCTGCAGTTCTTCGCCAGAAATCGAAAATAGTAAAAAACTTGTTTTGGCCGTCCGACGATGGTGGGGGTGGCAAGCGCCAGCGCGACGCGCTAATGCCGTCGTACTTCGACTTCATCGAAGTTCCTTGTATCGATGGAAGTGTAAGGGATAACCAAGATTTATCGACGAAAACAACAAATAATCGAGCGATTACGTACGGAATAAAACTAAAGACAAATACGAAACGTATATTCGTTTCGGTATATCACACGAGGCGTTGCTGGGTCAACAAACGATCGACGAGTTTCACATTGGTCGATGATAGGCGTACAAGAGCGATGCGAAAGAGGAGAGTAAAAACAAAAAAAAAACGGGTGAAAATGAAACGTGAGCAAGAAAAAAAAACTAAAAAAAAAAAAAAAAGAAACCAACGATTCCCGACGAAAACCGACGCTCGCGAAACACGAAAATCAGTATATAATATTTATGCGATTTATTACGAGCCGACTTAGAAATGCATCTAATGCGGTGCACGCAGCATAGAGTGCACCTTGGCGACGGGAGGGGAACAGAGCGAATCGCGAGTTTCGCGCATGCGCCTCACCGACGTCTAATGTTTGAACCAGTGACGTAGGTCATTGGCGTCGAGATCCTAGACAATTGGCGATACGGGGGTTACACGGTTCCGACGAGAAATCGCGGGAAACTCGGTCGATCTTGGTTAACGCTCCTCGCTCCCTACGCCTTTGGTCTAATTTTTTAACGAACGATGAAAGTTCGTTGTAAGATATTCTATTTTAAACTTTCGGCCGCAGTTGTAGGTGCCGCGTGGTTGCCGACTGCAACGCCTGCGGTAAGAAATGAACTTCCTATTTTATTTTTCCCTCCCCTCAAGCCGCCCCGCTATTCCCTTCTATTTTTCCTACATACGTACTTTTATTTTACGAGACCGTACAGCCAGCGCGCAACTCGCCGACTCTCTCACCAGCGTTCGCACTTAACGTAACGACATCTGCTCGGACGTTATACTTTGGGTATAATCGGTTGACTTTGATAAATGAAAAAAAAGCGAGATCCGAATCGGTTGACGTTCAAAGTTTCGGCTCGATGACAGTGGGTATATATTTGTCGACGTGAAAAGAAGCGTTTCCATTTATCGGCAAAACGAATCTGTGTACAACTCGATATTCATTTTTAGAGCCTTCAAGTTTCTGGAGGGAGGATCGAAATATCGATTTCATCACTTTTCACAAAACTTCGTCTAAAAACCTGCATTTTTTTCTTGCATTGTACCTGGACCGCTGAAATATGTTCGTACAAATGTCTTGCCATCGTACGACGGAGGCTCTTCTCATTCAAAACTAATACAGTCTTTAACTCCATGATGTTGAACCTGGACTAACAAAAAAATTTAAAACCTTACGCCAACGAAGTAATTTTTGCAACAAAGAAAGTCCCGTCTTGTCAATTCCTAGAAAGTTAGAGACTAAAAAATGATGGTTGGAAAACTTGAACCTTCGTTTGCGCTTATTACCGATACCTTTTGTCGATCCAAATAAATAGGCTTTCATCCGGGAAGTATAACCGTTGCGCCAAGGCAACGTTATATGCAAAGACGAAGGTACAACAGCTGGGTAATGTATCCCGAGTGCAGGTGATTCGCGAACTGAATATTTTCTCGGTGAAAAATCAGCACGCGGAATTATCTGCACTCTTGACAAAGGATATGAAAGAAGAAAAAATCCCGTAATTCCTGCATTTCCTTGCGGCACGTTAGATTATTCAGCATTTTTCCCTGCCCGTGTAATAATATTATATTTCTTTACCCCTCTTCCTTAAATAATATTATGCACGGCTCCGGCATAATTATTTTATCATAATCGGCGTGGTTTGAAGCGTGCAACTTCCGTCAAAAGGCGTACGCTGTCGATTAATCACTCGCATACGTCCGTACGTTTCTCGGGCATGTGCACGTGGACTTCCGCTCTGTTTGTACATGTGAAACGCATTCTTTTATAGTTAGTAAACGCGATGTATAAACCGCTATGTACTTAACCATTTACTGCATGACCTCACTGTGTCAATTATATATAGATACACAGCGAGGAAAACCGTATCATAGCTTTACAAGAATGATAGATCATTTCAATTTATTTGATTTAATGAAACTTGCAACTGAGCCTATTTGACCTTAAGAAGTCTTTTTTTCTAACTATACTGAATTACGAATTACTTGGTCGAATTGCGAGCGAAAAAGTGTTTTGCTGAAAAAAAAAAAAAAAAACAAAATCGATTTAGCGGAATGAAAAGAAATTTTGTTTCACGGAAGGAGATATTTCCCAAGCAGTCAAAATATATTGGAGCAAAGTGTATATTGCAAGAAAGTAAAATATTGTCACAACGTAAAATTGATTGAATATTTTATTGACAGCTCGTAATGAATTCGTTTAATTTTAATGCCCTGTATTTTTCTCATACCAACAAGATAACTGGTTATCTCGTAAATTGTGAGTAAACGCATCCTTCCTTGTAACAAAATGGAATCGAAACATATGTAATTTCAATAAATCAGACAACTGTAAGTCGACTAACGTTTGTTTTTGCAGTACTTCACACGCGTGATAAAATTTTCAATCCGCAATATTGAAACATTCATTTGAAAAACTAGCACAGGTCGTAACTCGTTAGTTCCGGTGATTGATTAAACCGAATTAGTTACCCCGAAACGCGGGTTCCAGTTAAATCGATTATTCCGTCACTCGGGCTAACTAAATATCAGTTGACACAATCGATCGGCATATCTCAGGCGTGAACGAATAGCCGATACGATTTATCGGCGCTCGGTCTAACAATTGTTAATAATTATAAAATATCCTCCGACAGACGGTTGATTCTGCGGTGATTTTTCCTGATGGATTTATACAAACGCGTGTAGGTGCGGAGCAGCTGCAGGCTGTAGAGAGGCGGATATACCGGGAAGGGGATGAAAGGTCCCGTGGTGTTTTTTTACTTGTTCATTTTACTCTTTAGCCGGCAGAGCTGGTGTTTTATTTTCCTCTATTTTCCGGTTTTTCCAGTACGCACGCACCGCGAAGGCTCTCGACACCGTCGGCGCAACAAGTAGCAGATTATAAAAATCACCCCGAGGGCTGCTGCTGCTGCTGCTGCTGTTGCTACCGCCGGCGGTGGCACGAGAGAGGGAAAAAAATCCACGGGTGGAATGAGGGGGATGCTGCTGCGCGGGTGGAAACGAGACGAAGGGATCGCCGAGAGGAGGGTGGAAGAGGAACGGAGTTAGTCTCTTTTTCTATCCGAAACGCCCGCTGCAACGTCCGGAGGGAAACATTTTTTACAATTTATCCACATCCACCGGATCGTTTCGCATACATCAAAGAATGCTCGGTTTTTTTTCCAATTTTTTTCCATTTTTTCTTTTTTTTTCTCATCGCCAGAAATGCAAACATAACAGGCAGGATTTAAAGCCAGAGTTATAGCTTCTATTTATTTTTAACAGTCGTACAATGTGAAAAAGATATGGTTTCGAAATTTTGTAGACTATATTTGATGTCGATTCAGTGTCGATGTATATATCGGCTAATTTTGGTCAATTTAAACACAATCGTTTTTTACTGTCATCAAATTACCGAATCAAATTTACCATATTTGTTGTCGTATTTTAATAACTTTTCAAAACTCATGACGTCCCTTAAATGAGCATTCTGAAAACAATTCTACTAGTTATTGTAGACAAGCTCCTTGTTTAGGTATTCATTTTTTCTGAACTTTTGTTTGAATTATCCGAAGATGTATTCGATAAAGAAATTGCTTTCTATGTACCGCGCGATGTTGGACGTATTCAGATAAGAAATCATATCAAAACAATCGTGTATTATTCTCATTTGATACATCAATTATTTAAAAGTTTGAGAGCTCGATGAAATCCTTTGTTACCCCAGTTCGACAGAGTGAATAAAAAACCGTCTACCGAGCGTCAATCAGCGATGTATAAAATATTGAAACGAGTTTCATATAATTAGTGAGCTTTGATTTTCTCCAGCTGCTCTCTTTTCCGCAGGTATTAATCATCGATCGGTCAACGCTGATGTGATTATTGGTAAAAATAAATTGACCATTCGCGATTGGATATAGCGTGAACTTTGTACTCGTGGTTTGTGAACAATGTCAACTGCATTGAAATTTGAACACGTAGACGAGTTTTCAACGTTGAAAAAACAAAAATTAGAGAGGGATAGCAATTCTTTTCCCGCTCATTTGCCTCTCGCTGAACCGTGCACGATATCCACCCCCGCTATCGCACGGGGTGTGATTGAACGCGCTTGCGTTTGGTTATGCGAAGCGTTGATGTGTACGCTTTAATTATGGCGTGGATTTAGTAATGATCGACAAACTAACCACTGATACATGCAAGATTGTAACTCGGAGCAGGGATTTTTCGCGCGATGAAATTGTCCAGAATCATTAACGGCGAAAGTAATGAGAATGAAACCATTTCGAGAGCAAGTAAAGGAAATTTTTTTTTCGATTATATCGCCTAAGCAACAAACGGAACGTTAGGAAAGGGCGAAGACTTTCAAGTGAACGTTTTAAATCCGCTCATCACGGCACAGCTTCGAGTGGTGAATCGCACACGGTTCGTTCCCTCGACTATCTTAACAGCAAGTTTACCAGCCACTCGTAACTCTCGTTCTTGTGAGTGGGAGTCGCGAATCAACTGCTAAGTAGGTATCTAGAGCTTTTGTTGCCCTAGGCTACAGGATCTCGCTGCAAGGTTCAGGTCAAGCGGAAAGATATCAGATGTGTTCTTTACTTCTCGCTCGTGCACTTTTAAATTCCACTTTATTTTACGTCATTTAGATTTCCGAGGTGCGCACATGTTTATATTAAACCCAATCACGTAGGACATCCGAATTTTTGCCTGAAGTTTTTATGAATTGAGGAAATTGATGGAATAACGGAATGAAGAGAAAAAAAGTCTCGCAAAATATATCAACAGTATAATAAGAACTGTCGAATTTCTATAATTTCAGATTACTGATGTTGTCCTTTTCTTTCGCCATATTAGGAATCACATGTGGAACAAATCAACTTCCGGTTGGTGGCCGTAAATTGAATCGATAATCATGGTAATGATTCGGATATTGCACAGTGTAGAGTTGGAATAAAAAATTAAAAGTCATTTAAAAAAAAAAACCCACACATTCCACTCCTTATGTGACATTTAGTTTTTGGACGTTTTTCAAAACACTATTTTTATCCAGACACAAAAGTAGTCGGTGCAATGTTTTCGGTACAGTTATATAAGTTTTCGTTTAACGAGATCTTAAATTTGGCTAGGTTCATTTTTTCACTTGTATCCTCCGTACTCCGTTCTAAATCCTTTTCGTCACATTCGCGATAATATTTATGCAACACCTAAAAGCTCACGTGGGAGAAGAATTGACAACCAAACTTCAAAGTAATCGGTATCACGCGTGAATGATATAAATTCTCGTTAAAGAAATTTGTGTGACCAGATGACGCGTTCCTCAATTTGTAAAATCACAGCTTGCGGCATGTGATCGTACTTGGAGACGAAACTCGATTGCGGCAAACCGAATACAGCCGTGATTGAGTTCTCAATTTTTTCCGTGCGGCCTTAATTCGACAAAAGTGCATGGCGCTAAATCCTGGAGAACGTGCCAAGTGCATATAAACGTCTTGAACAGCGATGCCGGAAAAATAGAGGAACGATGCGGGTTAGCAGTCGTTTTCTAGAACATCTAAAAATAAAATATACGTACCTAGAGTGAAATAAAATGGCAAGGCTTAAAAAATCTAAAATTGGCAAGACCTAGGCTTTGGCAAAATACCACGGATTTATGCAATCGTCGAAGCGGATCGACCATCGACTAGTTTCTTTTATTTTCTTTTTTTTTAAACTCATTTTTATCTTCCACTTCCGTTTTCTAAAGGATATTCGAATCCAGTCAGACCAATTCATCCTCACCTGCACCTCTTCGACGACTTTGTCTCTTGCGTGACCCGATCGACGATATTTTTCAAGGCATTTCGTCGCATGCCCCGAGATAAAAAATACGTATCGTACGGAGGCTTTCAGCGAAGCATGGGACCTTGTGCAGCAAAAGATTGCCGTCACCCTGCAGCATCAGGGGGGCGAGGAACGAGCGAACTACGGTCAAGGGGGTAGAGAGTAAGCGGGGACACAGCCGGCCTTGATGAGAATAGCCGCACACAACGACGATGCCGGTTGTATACCAGTTCGGATGTTAAAGAACCGAGAGAGACAGAGGGAGAGAGAACCGCAGACAAAGAATTCCTTGATAGAATTTAGGCCTCCCCTGGCACATGCCGTTTTGAAACCGAATCGCGTCGGAGATCGCGGCCGTACCGCAAAGGGTGAAAATCGCGATCAGCCAACCCCTTCGATTTATCCTCTCGACAAGTTTCCGCAACCCTGTTACCCTGTAAGAAAGAGTTTGTATGAAAAAAAAAAAAAATATCCTAGCCGGCCGGTACGCGAGATCGATTTTTGCATCATGCCACTCTGCGTATAACGGAGTGCAAATCTTCGATGATGGGGTGAGGAGGAGGGAGGCAAAACACTAACACTTGCAAAATTGATCAATGGTGCGCCGGTGTACCGGCAGATGGCATCAGCGATTGAAAGTAAAAAAGCAACTCCGTCCCGAGACGATAAATACTGAAGAAAATCGTCGTATCTTAGGATCGAGATGAAATTTTTTTTCACAATGACAAATCTGCAGCCGTATACGTGTTTCTAAATCGAGTCAGCGTACCGGTAGCTGAAGAGAAGTTACATATCATTGATGGGGAAGAAAAAATGAGAGCTGACGTTAGGTAGCGCAAACGCGGAAGAAATCGTACGAGATACGGCAAGGCATTAGCTTGAACGGATTGATTTATGGTCGAAAAAACGGTAATTGGTGTATTGGAAAGCGATCGTGAGGAAATCAAGCCAACTTGTGTGCATGCACGGTTTGAATACGCGGCGAGAAGGACGCGCGAAAGTGCGGAGGCTTCGACCAGGCTCGGTCGGCCAGTAAGATACCGACGAATGTAGGGCGCCTGCAGATGCCAGCATCGAACTGCCGGCTCCAGGGTAAGTCGGGAACGGGGTTCGGTTCCGTGCTACGCGGGGAGGAAACGCGGCCAAAATATATCCGTTCAAAAATACCTGCAGTGTGTCGATGCGTTGTCGTTTGAATTACTATTTTTTGTCGAGACAATAATTCCTCGCCGATTGTGTTGAAATTATTTTGCATGATGTTGCAGAGATTATTACGGTGCATAAGTCAGCATCCATGCAACGCTGCGAATACAATTGTCGGATAGTAAAAAAAGATGGGCTGGAGGTGGGGAAAAAGAAACTACGTAATTACGAGGTAGAAAAAATAGGGAAAGAAAGTGGATTAGAAAAAATGAAGGAGTAAAGAAACATCGATGAGGAAGGGGCGAATGAGGGTAGGGACTTGGATATCGGATAAAAAGAGGCGAGGTGTCAAAACAAGGGGTACGTGTCAGTCTGTGACCGCACGGTATGCAGCGGCACTTTGCGCCCCGAGGTGAGGTTTTTTTGGCCGACTTTTTTGCTCATAACTAGACGTGTATGTACGACGAAGAAAAAAGGTGACTGTTGGGGGAGAAAAAAATGACGGGTGTGGGGAAAATGCGAGGCCTTAAATTCTTTTTTTCCCTAGACGGCGAAGGGTGGCTGCCACCGATCGGACGCCCCTCGTGCCGCAGCCCCAACCCCGAAAACTCGACCCGAGACTTTCGCGTCTAAGTGTCACCCCACCAAGCGGCCTATTTTACCCCACTTTTAGCCGAGCCACTCCGCCTCGCCCCTCTTTCGCTTAAGGCTGGCCACCCCCCGCCAACCCGGGGCTAGCCCCTTCTAACCCGTTCTGTTCTTACCCCTGGGCAAACGTACCGCGACCTTTTACCCCTCAAAAATAAGGGAGAATCTGGACCTTACCGAGAACCGAGCGACGAGGGTGGGATTGTCGTTGGACGCTTCTCAATTTTTATTTATACAAATATATTGCACGAGTATCTTTGCACAAGCGAGCAGCCGGTAATTTCTCTGTTCATTACCTGGCGATATACTTGACGGAATTGAAATGAAAATGAGAAACGAATTTAAGGAGGATTGAAATTGATGTCCGTGGATAGAAAGAATAACCAATTGAAACCGGTTTTTCCTGATCTATTTTACATATCTGCGAATAGCCATTATTACAAATATACTGCTCCGCTGATATTCAAACTGGGAGGGAAAAATCATTGAATCAACTAAATGCGTGATCACGGGTGGTGAAGTGAATATTAATTTGGTTTAACTCAAGTTTTGTTGTTCTAACAAAATGTTTAGTTGATTTCAACTAAACTTTTTCAGACCAACAGATCTTTAGTTGAACCAAATAAATATTCACCTCGCCAACCGTAACCATACATTCAATTGAGTCAATGACTTTTTTCCCTCGGTGCAGAGTCGAAAGGAAACAAATTTTTCTCTATATTGTATACTTGTCGACTCATTATATTTTCCATTTTACGCACTGGACGTTCTACAAACTGAGGTGCAAAAGAGAACGTGGGCGTAGGGACGAAGATTCGATGGGTTACTCAACTGTAGGTACCAAGGGACAGAACAGACGACCTGCGGCAGGGCCGTCTTGATTGGAATTTCCAAAATCACGTATAAAATGCAAATTTTCTTCTCCCTCGGTCGAGCTCTCCAGCGAGACTCGTGAGGGCTCTTTAAATCTCTTACACGTTTACTGCTCGCCCAGTTGTTTATTTTTTAATTAAAGTCTTCCACCCGGATTAAAAAAGGTCCCGCAGAGTTATTAAGCTAATAATGTGCCCGCCGTCCCGTGCTTTGTACAAAAAGAGAGGACAGAAAAAAAAAGAGTCAAAAGAAAAGGGATGAAAAAAAAGTCGGGACTTTGGAAAAGATTCGAAAAAAAAAAAAAAAAGGAACAGAAATGTCGACGTGTAAATAAAATACACTGCACCGAAGGTACGCGACGCGATGAGGACAAAAAATAAGGGTCGGAGAGCTGTCTTCTTATTGTGCCTCGTGTAGGAAAAAGTTCACCCTTGCCGACGAACCCTGCTATATTTAACCTGACATTTTTATCTTCTAGTCTGTAATTTTTTCAGCGAGAGACAAGGTGAAGAACCGCACGTGACACGTGTCAGGAGTAACAGAATGTCGGGGAATATTTGACCGATGGTCAAAAAAGTTGGCAGTATAATTTCAATTGAAACTATTTCAAGTATTGCAGATTAGTGTGATCGGTATGAAAAGTGAAAGAGACGGGGACTTTGGAATTGAATTACTTGGTAAAACTTTTTTTTCGTCATGAGCGTCAGATCTGCAACTTGTCAATAGAAGAAAAAGAAAGAAATAAAGAAGGAAAAAAAAACCCTGAGAAAAAAAAAAACGATATTTTTTTTCCTAAAAAAATTAAGAACAAGGGGGGAAATATCGGGGTGGGATGAAAACAAAAAATGCGGCGGAAAAGCCGAGCCGTTGCCGAGAAAAGGAAGGTCGGACCAGCGGCGAGCCCACCCCCTCCCGTCATCTCCGGGGCGATTTTCCACGGCACCTAAGAGAAGGGGCCAATGAGACGCTGGGCGTCGGTATTGATCCGAGGCGTCGTCCAGGAGACGCCCGCTCCAAGACGCCCAGCATGCCCGCCGCGCGTGGGGCACTACCGACGCAAAACGACAAAGCTCCTCTCTCTGTCGGAGGGAGGACGCCGTGAGCAAGGCCCTCCGCAGGGAACCAGAGCCCTAGGAATTCTCGCGGGGTTCCGAGACGCGGTCAGCTGGCTCTTCTTCGTTCTACGACTACGACGGTCGACGCTTTAAATATCCTATTCCGCTGCGACTTGACCTCATATATCAATTTTCAGTGAGAGGGATCGGCTGGGGGAAAATATCGTGCAAGCTTCGATGACCGCGAACGGCTCGAAAACTCATGAATCACGTTTACGTTGGTTCGTTTTTCATTCGTTCGTTTCAACGTTCCGCAAGATTTGGTCTTTACTTTACTTAACTTTGTAAAGTAACGTTGTCGCTATTTTTCTTGCAGCAATAAGAAAGCAAGGAATGTTCTAAATTTTCGAGGCAAAGTGGATTTTTCAAAAACCCCCTTGCGTCACAATTTCATTTGAAATAATAAGACTCGTATATATTTCACTGCAGTGTAACCGCAGCTGCAACTGCCACGTTAAAAAATGTTCTACAAGTTGTTATATGATTGGCAGCTCCATTCTCGAAACATCTTTGTACCTTGTTATGATATTGGAATCAATTTTAATCAATGTATCGAAAAAGTCGAAGTTATGCACGAAAATTAGCAAAAGTATGTCGAGTCGTCTCAAAGTCGTCTTTCGTCCCCGAGAGTCCGCCTTCAACTGAAGACGACCCTCGCATTTGTTCAGTGCGCCTTCTGTCGTTGCCAGAGCTTCTCACCTTCTCGCCACACGAGTGACTACATACTTCAAACGTTCCCGTGTATGAACGGAGTTCTCCACAAGCCACCTTGTCTGCGGTCCGATAGCTTAAGTCTGTTCAACATCGTAAATGTACAGGTACACGCGTGTATGAGCAGTTTTTCTTTCAATCCGCTTATGGTTTTTCAATCACTGTACCAAGCTTGAAACTGTCCATAACTGATCGTGCCAAAGTTACATGCAGTTGACTATTTTGAAGGGGCGTGTTCTTTTTTTTTTTCATCTAATAATTTCGTGTGATCAGTGACCACAATTTGTGCTACAAGTTTGATCTTTGTGTTACCATGACTCCGAAACTTAAACGAGTTTGTTCGAAAAATATTGTGACGCAAGGTTCTCTTTATGAAGTCTCTATATATTTAACTTTATTCCGACTAATGCGTGCGAGGAATGTATTATATAAAATCGGGAATCGGAATCAGGATCGGAATCGTTTTGGTCACGATTATTAATAATGATGTACATTTCGTATTTTCAGAGACGGTATCATTCGATTATTGATCAATGAGATGTATCGCAGAACATCGACTCGTGTGAATAATGGATATTTTTTTCTTCAATCATTTAGAGAATATCTTTCCGGACGGTTTACAATTTCGACACTGTATCATCATATCGATTCGCAGAAGACACTTGGAAAATTACGTTTAAAATATTCGGGGTAATTTGATCGTAAAGTATGTCAAATAAACGTATATAATTACGATGTCAATTGCTACTTAATGAAAATATATAATTCTTCTTAGCCACAGAAAAATTCAATATGTACAAAAATTATTTTCAACCACACCTCCGTTGAGTCGAGAAAATTACGGGCACGAAGAAAAATGCAAAGATACGCATTTGCTTCACAAAGAGAAAAAGAAAAAGGTCTTATTTTTCTGTAAAAGTCGCTGCATGTTTGTTTACGATCCTCGTTCTATGATTTCATGAAATCAGTAAATAATATCATTCGACGCCGCGTTTTTATACTCAATTCCTTATTCGTTCTCAAAAGTTTGTACGGCTACTGATAAAATATTAATTGATACAATTAGACTAGACGTTACAATTGTTACGTTGTAATTATCATCCGAGCTCGTCATTATATTGGTTATAATAAGTTCAAAGTGAAAATTTTTAGATACTGCGTTCACTCATTGTTTATAATCAAATACAATCCCACCCTAAAGTGTCTCAAGTCTCACATCGCACAAAATATTTGGTTATTTTCAATTTCTTAATGATTTCTTTAATCTTATATTTCATGTATAGAAAAAAAAGTTTCATCAATTAGACGATAATTAGACGAGAAAACTTCTCAAAATCCTACGGATTCTGCATTCAAACATTTTCAATCGAAAAATACATTCTTCTAGTTAAATAATTATTACTTGAACCGATTCTGAGAACCATGGAATAACTTGACAGAGCGAAGCGGAAGGTATGGCTACGTCCGATAAGAAAAGGAAAGTTTCTTAGATCCTCAAGCTAGTTAAATTCATAAACGAAATCAATTAGCGAAAATTATCGATTGACTCCGCCAGGTTTTGATCCATCGATCAAATAATTGGCTGTCAAGCTTGCATTTGTCCGTATTCGTGCTAAAGTTACTCAACCATGACGAAGCCTTCGGCGATTATTTAACTGTATCATGATTGTAATTTATCATAAGTGACAACAACGCGCGAAAAAAATTACACATTAACGTTAGAATAACTCGTGTAATACCACTCAGGAACTCTGACATAACGGACGTTGACACGAACGTCGATCATGTCGCGAGTCCAATATTGTTAGAATTTTCACTGTCGATGCGACACATTTTGTTGAAGCAGCAGAGTAACAATCAGTGAAAGCAACATTCCTTAATCTTCGAAAGCTCTTCGATTTAATCATCTACACTAACTACGTAAGAAACTATCAATCCAAATACCTTTATCAGTAGCTCCGTTTATTCCTTCTTCGTTTCCGATGACATTCTCGTCCACACGACGTTGCCGATCCCTGAACACGCTCCATATTGACCTAAAACAATGGAAAAGATGAAAAAAAAGACAATATTGCAAAAGAAAAAAAAATTGTCACCACAGTTTACACGTTTTGTTTCGAGTTGATTGAGCAGACTGAGTATAATATACCTACGCATAGTATAACAACATACGAACGCTCCTTCCGAAGTCAGAGCAGTTGAACAAGGTACAATAAAATATATATGTATACACGTTCATTTCTGCTAGGTATTTATTTAAAGAAATTCATCTCAGGCTTTCCTTAGCGCGCGCAGGGTTGGTCGTTAAAACGTAACTCATTACGTTTCCACGTTTAAAATTAATTATATACCGTGTTATCAATCACATCCGGTTTCCATAGGAACCGAGCCACCTCTCTCTTCTCCCGTCTTGGTCTCTGTCTCCTGAACGCCACCATCTCCCTCCTCCTCCCCCCCTGCTTCCTCTTCACAGCCGCCGACAGCATCGCTCCGCCAAACAGATGAGTATTCGGTGAACAAATACTGTTGAAATTTACAACGTACACTTCTGGTAAGAAAACAGCTCCGCTTCACCTAAATTGAACGAAAACACTTCGGATTGCTGCCTTTTGGAATCGCATCGGACTGACGGATATTTTCAGCTGTGATATACTGGCGCCATTTTCGACATGCACTATCCAACTCTCGAGGATTGTTTATCTCGACACAAGGAATGCAGTTTTACGTCCGATTGGCCTGTTTCATCGCTCACAAAACGAATAAGAGAGACTGAAAGTTGGTATGTAATGTCACGCGTACTGCAATAGTGAAAAGGTGACAGGAATGCGATGTGACACGATTCGTGCAAGGTGAAATGTTAGGAAAAATGTTAATATCGCGTTGTACAATTATGTCGCCGAGCACCCTGTCAAAGGTGGAATTTTACGAAGGAATTTCCAGGCGGAGAGTATCCTTTTATTTTCCTTCAATTTCCTTCCTTTCAGCTTTCCCATCAGCCTTTCCATTAATATTAAAACAGGAGCGTATAGCCTCACGTTGGGGGTTGGTTGGACGGGTGGAAGAAGGTGGAAGGTGGAAGGTGGAAGGTGAGTCGGGGAGAAAGGGGTGAGAGGAGGGTTTGCCGAGGAGGAGGGTAGAGGGGCGTCAGGCGTTTGGGTCGTTTTTCATCTTAATCTTCTAGAGTTACCAATTTGAACGCAGTCTTCTCACGGGCGCCAAGCTGGATGTATTTTGGGATAAATGAAAATGGCGGTGAGATTAAATCTTTGTAGAAAGTAAGCCGGAGATATAGGTAAGGTATACGTTGTAACAATATCACTCCGCTAAGAAAGTCACCCAACGTACGGCAACGTCGTGTTGGCATTTGATCTGAGAAACCACCTTGCCGTCAAAGAAAAATTGTCATTGATAAAACGGGCGTCGTTCAAACTCGACCTTCACCTACTGCTCCTCACTTATCTGCCAGACACGATGCGTACCCTCTTTCGAACCGGTGACAACAGGTCTTCCAGGACTTCGTTCTTCGCTCGGTAAGGTGCAGAATTGTGAAACGCCGGGTAACGTGGAAGAATTAGGGTCGAGAGGGAGGAGAAGGTCATTGGGGTTAGTGTGCTGACTTCGTTCCTTTCTCAGAGCGGTTCGTCAAATTTATGATCAATATCCGCACGAGCCATAAACAATATTTCCATCGAGATATAATTAATGACTGACTAACGGTGTCCATTAGTTCCGTTTCGACAAATCAAAGTATTGCGGGTGTTACCTGATTTATTATAAAAAATGCCCGCAGAAGAGAGGTCATCGAAGGTCCGAAAGGCTGGTCATTCGTGAACGTTTATGCCGCGGCTTGTGGGTCGTCACGCACTTAACCGAAAACACCTCACTGACGATGATAAGGCTGTAGAGAACAGTTCGAACACGTCAACACTATTGTGTACACCGAAGCGAGAACCTCGCTGTGCCGTGTCCGAAGCCTGACTGATTGCGAACGTGAGCAACAGAGCTCGAAAGTATAGATTGAAAAATGAAAATATACTAATCGCGGTCACACGCATCCGCGTAAGAACGACAACACAAACCGGGTAAAGGACACTTCTTGCTGTGCGCGATTTGTTATGTTAGCATGTTGGACTCGAGCTTCGAACTATCGGTAAGATTCTCACAGGATCTTCTGCCATGTGGTACAAGACTTATAGGCTGTAGTGTAAGGTAAGTGTATCAGTTATCGACCCGGACTCAATGATTGACCTTTTTTGGTTGTATCTGTCTCATTGTTAGTTCTAAAATTACCAAAACATAAATTTGTAGTGCCTAACCCTTCAGCACATGGTTTGGTAATCGAGAAACTCATAATTTGTGCCGTCGTTTTATAATTCTTGAAAATAAAAGGGTCAATAATTGGGTCTAAACGTGTGAATAACTGGTACACTTACCTTACGTGGCTGACGCGTAATAACCACCATTTCTTCATTATGTCATGTACTGAAAATACAAATCACTACGCAGTATTTTGACGGCGTCTGGTAATTTTCTGATTCCTCCTCATACTCAAGTAGTACGCAAATCGCGAGATAAGCTGTTTGTTTATTTGCAGGTGAAAGCTAAGGCAATAATTTACAAGTGTTATGCGTTATACGTATTCACTGTAAAAAATCTACAGGTATAATTCCCGCAAAAATTTGCTCGAACGTTATGTTTTTTTAATAATTGATATCGTTGCAGGTTTTGCACTTAGATAGTACGTGGTAAATGTTCCCACGGTATCGAAATTATATCCTCTTCGTTTTATAAATTTATACGAAAAAAAAAACCCCGATGATTATACCTACGAAGCCGTTGGCATCTGCATAAGTAGAGTAATCGTTCCCAGCGCTAGTGTATTGTTTCTGATCCAGCTTTTCCCGCACCTATTTTTAGATCCCTCGATATGCTTCCGGAAAAATAGCACGGTTGGTGATCGACCAGCACCGGCGAGTTCGTGTTATTCCTATCGATAACGCATCCATCGTTAACTACAGTTGAAGTTTCCGACGCCTCGGTGGATTACGCGCGACGCTTGTTCGGCGTGTAAGTTCTCACCCCCCTCCCCCCGATAACTCGGGAAAGATGCTCATCGTCGGTGGCCGTGAGTGAAATGACCGGTGCGAGCGGTGAGAATTTACCGACGTCCCCGACTTCCCCGACTTCCCCGACCTGACCCTTTCTTACCCTCGCGTAGCCCTCCTTTGGGCAACCCTCAGGGTCAGCAAACGGTCAGTAAACCCTTTCCGTGACAAAACCGGTTTTTGGCGTACCGCTATACGGGATTTTTGGTTGGAATTTTTATTCGCCGACTAGTTTGACCGGTCATCACGTACGTGTCCAGGTGGTCACTTTGTGCTTACCAGGCAGGCGGCATTTCGGCACGTCTGCGCTACGCACGCACACCAACGAAAGCACAAACGGTGGCCGTGCGAGGGTCAGTTGTCAGAAGGGATGCGCTACCCCGATTTTTATTTTCGTTCTTCAAAACAGACTCGTGGTCGTCTACACCTCGACAATTTCGATACGAGAGTCCCACACTCGTGCAGCAAAATTCGTTCGTCCGACCGACGTACGCGAGTCTTGGTACATGTTGCGCAGACGGCATTACGTCTCTTTCCCGACATGCGAGTAATCGGCGTATCTCGACCTCCTCGCCCTCGCCGGTTTCCTTGTTTAACATTTGTTCGAGATTTTCTGACGTCTGGGTCTCGAAAGAGAGAGAGAGAGAGAGAGAGAGATAGATAGAAGGAGACCATTCGTCTTAGTATCTGCCTCGGAGGGCGGTGAAATATAAGCCAGATCTACGGGAAAGATAAATGAATCCACCCCCTTGCGAAGACCTCCCCGCCTCCCGATGCCAACGAGACAACTACAATCGCAAGACTGTTTCTGCAGCAGTGTAAAACGGATGGGTAAAAAAAGAAGGAAACCTCTCGCTGGCAAGACCGAAAAACAAACCGTATGCGGGAGAGCGTTGCCCACGCACACACTCAGCCCGATTGTGAGCCCGTCTTACACCGTGGCACGGCGAGAGTCTGTCTTATCTGAGATTTCAGATACCCTTCAGGTATTCCCCAAGGCGGGCATCGCGTATATCTCGTCATCTTTTGTTTTCTCGCAGAGGCAACGGCACGCGTATGCCGATGAGGTGTACGAGGTGTATGTGTTACAAATCGCACCGACCGATACGTACTCCGAAGCATCGATCGCCCTTTCGGAGGGATGGCAAAAAAAATTATAGGGCATTCGATTATCGGGCGAGATGAAGGGTGGGCGGATTGTGTTTGCCTAGTTATGCCCCGCACACGTGTGTACGTGTATTATATGCACATGTACGACGCGCGTATACAGGACGAAAACGCGATACCTTTCTGCGAGGATAAGTGCTGCTTTGCATACGGGCGCCATTTTGAAGGCCATAATTTAAATTTCGTTCCATTGTTTTGCCGCTTTTCTTACCCCTTTCGCCCGACTCCGCAGGGGGAGTGCCCCACCACCCAGCCTTGGCCGCCCCCACCAAGCGGCCATTTGCATGAAATTAGAATCAGAATTTTCTTGCTGGAAAATTGGCCCGGGTTTCCATGCCGCTATGCCGAGGCGCCCTAGACTTTCCCACCACCGTCGATCCGAGCCGTAGTGCAATTACGAAATTTTAATTAGTTTGTTAATTAAAGCGAGATGAAATAGAACGTAAAGAGGGAAGAAAAAACACACGAATTGTACAGATCTCGTTCCGCGGCGGAGATTCGGCGACTCGAGGCGAGTGGACTCGGAGGTAATTATTGAAAATCGATCGTCACCTTATACCGGTTCTACGGACGATCGGTCGTCTTTGGGTATTCGAAAATTTTCGAAAGAATCGTCACGCTTCCGTATCATACGATGTCCGTGTTTCGTAAAACCATATCGCGTTCTGCACTTACAAATTTTCGTTTCAATTTTCCGCCACTTTTCGGAATGCAGTATTCTCGGTGAGATAATGCCGGCGAGGAGGATTCCCAACGGGCTTTGAAACAATGGACGGAAATAAATAGCCCGTCTTTTGTCTTTTGTTTCTTGGCTCCATTGTTGGGCGGAGATAAGAAAACAAGAGACTGCCGCTGTTTACGAGCTACGCTCCGCTACAACGCTGTACCGGGGACAACTGAGATGCTTTTTGCATCATCAAACACACTCCCGCCTCTGTTTAACACGACACATTTCCATTTTTTTTTTCTCCTGCCATTCCGTTTTTGTTTGTTTAATATTTGTTCGTCTGCCATAACCGCGTTGAACGGTCAAATAAAGGCCGAAGCTTTCGCCTCGTTTCGACCGCGAAATGCGATCGAGACCCTGTTGAAAGTGTCGGATTCTTCGAGACGACGCGTGTTTCGAAACCCCGTTCCCGCCAGGCTTCTCAAATTCAAATCCACGCGGATACCAACGGCCGAATTAATTCCAGACGTACATGATCGTTATGCATAAGTGTAGCTGAGCTCCGCCGCGTACCGCGCAATGGACTTCTATACAATTCAATTTCAAGTTAAGCCCTTTGACTGGACATCGGGCAGGCGGCTCGAGGGGGACCCTAATATCGAAAACGGCAAACTGGTTTGTCCAGTTCTTGGCTCCTTCCGGGCAGTGGTCATTTTTCGGGGCCCGATCGAGCCAGTCCCCGTTGGGCCCGAGCAACGACCAGTTGAATTTTTCGCTCGCGGTAATTCGGTTCGCTCGCACGCTCTTGGTTCGGGAGGATAAAGAAATCCGGTGAAGGAGATATCTGGAATTACGAGAGTAAGAACAGAGTGACGACGAATGAAAATCCCGTGGTGGTTATCTGACGTGTTCCAAGGAAGAAGAAGAAGAAAACGAAAACGAGGAGAGATTAGGAAGAATTTAACGGTGTAATTTTGCATCTACGGTTATGGAGGGGTAAAATTCGCGAAACGTTTTGTCTTTTGACTGGCTCTGAGTATAATTTAAATTTGGTTAATTTCGGTGATTTTTCAAAGTTTCATTAGACTTCGGGGAGAGAGCCGGAGTGAGGAATGGTCCCATACTTTACTCTGCGGTCTGAAGGCTCCTCACTGCTGTCTTAGGCAACGCCAATGCCAACGCGGAGCGGGTGTCGGATGGGTATATAGAGGCGGGGGTGTAGAACTCTAGGGGAAGCCCCGGTGCCACGGTCGGATCTTAAATTGAAGCTACCTCGATTTAGATTAGATAAATTTATATTCCCCGGGGGAAAACAGTACGGCGGTTAGATTAGGAAAGTCGGAGATGGAGAATGAAGAAAAAATAAAAAATATAAATTCTTCTCCTTCGAACGAAATAAGAGTGCGTCACGATAATATTACGAGAATGATAACGGCGAGACTGAAGTCACCTGACGTAATGAAAATTTCACAGTCAAGAAAAATTTCGAATAACACCGAAAGAGTTGAAGTTTGAAAAATACGAGTATATATTAATGCTGACGAGTTCTCTGAAAGAAAAATTCATCGTTACAAGAACGTTACAAATTTTACCCAAGCGAATAGGCGTGAATCTTGGACGCTAGTAACAGCAGATCGGACTTTGTTGTCGACTCGGTTTAGTGATTTCCTTGTGAAGTTTCTGTGACTGTTAAGTTTCTACGTCTGTAATTACCGAGGAAAACGGAAACTACAAACGATGACAGAACTCGTTTTTCCTCCTTTTTTTTTGATCTAGTAGTCATCATATTACAGAAAAGATGCGCGAAAGCTTTCACATGTTACCAAGTGAATAAGTTTGCCGCGTCAGTTCGTATTATCATAAAATCAGTCTCGTTTCAGACTCTAAACCGTAAACGCGAATTGCTTATTCAAGCATTTCTCCTCGCCTTTTAATTTTGCTGTCCGTTTATTCGCTTATAGTTACAATACACATCTATTCGGTATCGGCAAAGTCTTTCATAGGAGGCGTACAAACGGGGCTTGCCACGGCATCTGCGAAGCTTAAATCGCACAGCCATAGACTCTCATTTGAAAATAATGGGTTTCACTTTTTTCTTTGAATATCTGGCGAGGCCAGGCTCGAACGCTGACCCAAGCGTGCATGCATGGGCGTCTCTATACGCAACAAAGTTTGTCCACATGTCGCGTCATCTGGTGGCTCGAGATTTTTTCACTTTCCCGATTTTTCTCGGACTCTTCCGGCCGCCACCGGTCCCCGACGCTTATCGCCCCCCCACCCCCACCCCCTCCACCATTAGCCCCTTTCGACGCATCCCACACACGTGGTGCTTCTCTCACGTTAAATAACTTATGAGAAAATAGTAGGGAAGGCTGTAGTTTTCTACCGTAGACTTACTTATTTACGCTACGTTTACACGCGTACCCAGGCATTCAGCTATTCTACTCTGTTCTCTGTTTCACTCCTTTCATGTGTTTCCGATAAATTTATTATCTCCGATTACCCCTCCCCTTCCCCCCCCCCCCCCCCCTTCGCTCTCTTTCTTTGTATGAAAATCATCTAGATTTACCTATCTGTCTGTAAATTTCCTTCCCCCCCAGTGGTCGGTAGGGTGCTTTGAGCTCGACTGGTTATTCTCGGAATCAACGATTATTTTATGCGGTTGTAATTACTCGGTCGACGGTATATAACATATTTTGTGTACCGCAAACGAAGATAGAATTTAATAACGATGCGATGGAAAATTAGGGTGGGTTTTCATCGAAGTTTATTACGACTTGTCGCTGATTTTCTTCGATGCAATTATTGTCAAAGAATTTTGCAACAACCGTATCTATATCGAATTTTGGTTTCTGACGTCTCGGAAACGTATTCATATTACTAGTTGATTTGAGAGTGCGTTCATTGTATATTCTGGGTTACGAAATCGTCGTCTTACCATCACGGGCGTCGTGTACACTTTTTCCTTACCGAGGCGCCCACGAAATAAAAATAGTCGAACGGGAAACTGTCGAGTGGAAATTTTGCCGCCTCGATACCTCGTTTCGATATGTACTTCTCAAAAAAAAAAAAAAAAAACAAACAAAAGTGCGCCAAGTTTGAGTACCCAAAAGGTTGTTTATACCGGGGAACAATTCTCGTCGACCGCGACGTAACGGTGAAAGGTTCAACGGTGAGTGAGCAACATGAACTGGTTGCGCACTAATTTACGTTGCCGATAAATATCTTACCTCTCGGATTTCCGGGGGAAAATCGGTGAACAAACAATTCGGCAAAGTGCAAGCAAATAAGACAGAAAGTGGAATTTCGAAACGTTGAGTCGATCATCGCCTTCGGAAAATAACGTCTTCAAGATATCAGCACCGAGGTTCTCCTCGCTCTCGATCGATCGTCGAAACCTAATCCAATAGCGAATGAAACGACTCGCTTGCATCGGTATCGGTTCACAGTTGAATCAGACGCGAAGACGGGGGGCGGGGGCGAGGCGGGACGGCTCACCCTTTTGCCCTTTTCCCGCGATATTTGGTCGCCCCCGTCTGAGATCCTGAGAGTTTCGGTGTTCGGCTGGTTTTAATGATTTTTGGGGCTCCATGGACGAGCGAGCACCGACGTAACCGACCCTTTCTCGTCTCCCGGAGCAGCGAGGGGTTGGTACTGGATTTTTAAGCCCTTACTTTCGCAACCCTTACCGTTCTCTCCTTCGCCCTCGCTTTTAACTATCGAGGAAGAGGGGACCCGAAGCGCGGGGGTGGCACCCTGGAAAGATGGCTGAGCAAAATGGAGGGATCTTTTCAATTGTCTTTACCTTATTCTTCGCGCGATATTTCATTAAACAACTGCGATACAATTCGTCGAATAACGTCGCAAGTATACGAAAATCCGATAAATAATCCCCCGCCGATGAATTTCAAATTTACAGATATTTGTTCGAGTACTTTTATTTCTTGTTCGTAATCTGTTGTACACACATAAAAGAGGAAGATCGAAGCGGTCCAGCAGGCTTAATGTTCGAGGGTCTCGTTCGTTAGGGAAGTTTACGGGAAAGAATAAAAATAGAATTAAAAATAAAAACGAAAAAAAAAAAAAAAGGAACCAACCACGATGCGAAAGGTTTGAACGGTTATACGGGAAGGAAAAACAAACGCCAGGGCAACTCAATTTCAACTTTTAAAATATAATTAATTTTTCGAGGAGAGATTTTCACCCTCCCACTGGACCAACTCTCCAGCCTCTCCGCTCTCTTCCCCTTTCCCTCTCGGCAGGTTCGCGATCTAGTTTGCTTAATTTGTTCCCTAACGAGGCCTCGGTCTCCCATCGTCGTTTTTAAAAATTTCGTTTCATTTCGCCCCAGGTTTCGCCTCGTTTTTACCTTTTTTCCGCTCCGTTCAAGTTCTTACGACGTCAGCACGAGGCTTCTTGCTACGTGCCACAGCCTTTTCGCTAGTCTACGTAGTAAATTCCTGTCTCTGGCTCGCGTGAAATAAATAGTAACAGAATCCTAGCTCAATGTATCTCAACGCTCCTGAGATCCATAAACAAGAAATAACAAGACAGGCTCTAAGCGGGTTGTGACCCTGCTACAGCTATACCATGGAGCGCATATCTTAGCGGCATATTTCCACGTCAGAGGTTCTCCTAGCGGAGCGGTTGGAAAGTCGGAATATCGCCGCATTGAAAAAGCAGGGAACGAGGAATGAAGAGACCAAAGAAGGATGAATGAAAGAGGAAAAAGGGCTGGATAATGCGATTGAATCGTAATTTTGGAGGTGAAAAAGGAAGAATTATTTAATACCTCTCTGACCGGGCGAGAAGCCGGCCGCTTTTTATGTACAGGGTTTTTCATCGAGCGTACGAGACTTTTGATTTGGACCGAGGACATCGGGGGCGTATAATATTTCTTTGCGAGATATTTGACCCCCGGGATTTCATTTCAGTTGAAGTTGGTAAATGTTTGATTCAACCGGGGTAAAAATTTTGTTTGTACTTTGAAAAAATTCGAGCGGTATACGTTAGTGAATGAAAATAACGAATCGGATTCGGTTCACTTACAGAGAATTTTACGTCAAGCTGTAGGCTAACCTAAACTTGCACGATTTCATCGTTGAATTAAAAGATTAGCAATGTTTTGCACCAATTGTCACGCATTTTCACTCCAAGTCAGTGCAGAAAATGCAGAATACACGTGTATACGAGGTTTAGAGAAAACGGCTGGGACGTATAACTATCCAAATGAGTAGAAAATGCACCTTGTATGGATTTTGCGTTTTCTGCATCGAGTTGACGAACAATCTTTAATTCCAAAGATAACGGAATTCCGAAATTTCTTATTCAGCGAAAATGACATGCCAAATTGGGATGGCTGGTTCGATGTGAAACTTCCCTAACACGATGCGAGTATCATGCTTACCGAAACAAAAATTGAAACCCCAAATGCAACCTATGAATGAAAAATATAGTAATTTTCACGCGTATCTCACGACAATTGTTATCTGTTTTCTGAACTCGAAACACCGTTTCTTACCTCTGCCCGCATTCGCAATTTCTGGAACGTTAAGCGGTGATCAAATATTAGCCGACACGGTAGAATAGCGATAGCCACCCGCTGTATTCTTGCAGCTGAAATGAAATCGAATCACTGGAAATTCTGACGATTACTACGCTAACGTAATATTTCTACAAGATTACAACAGGATGTGCAAATCTTCGTCGATATTCCGTGCTCCGGCAATCATCGAAAAGAGCTCGTTAAATATTTGTCCGAAATGAAATTAATACCAAATCTCAAGATTAATATAAACCGCCGGCGCGCAGAGAAATGGAGAAGCTGTCGGCGAGTCCTTCGGTGCTTGGTCATTTTGTTTCAACAATTATTCGACCGATTTCATTCCACTTATTTGACGCGATACAGACTGGGAAATAATCTTCGTTACGATTCTTGAGAACTTTTGCACGACTCTATTAACGTATCTCGTCTCCGCCTGGGGATCACGTGCGAGTTTGAATATTTCACTACGTACAGAATTTATATGCTCTCTCTGAATCTGATTCAATTACGCGGCGGTATAAGGAGTCAGCTATTTTATTCAACAAATGCAGAACGAATCTCGAGCTTAAAATTTTTGGAAATAATAAATTCATTCTCAACTTTTTCTTAAGGCTTCTTAAAATTTTTCATCACGCGACAATCTTTTCGATATTTCCTGCACCTGACGCACGATTGTAAAAAGTAATCGTATCACCAATTCGATGAAAATTCTACCTACTTGTCAACAGACTGAGAAATTGCGATCGATGGATGTGGACGTACTTTGACACTCGTGTCACGGGTAGAAGTGTGAGCTATTATTCTGTTATTTGTTATAACGCGACGGTATAATATGCCCGAATTATCGCGCCGGTTACTATACGTGAGTGTGTACGTGTAGGAATAATTTTGTAGAACTAAATTTTCAGGGTATTAAAACGAGAAGCGCGCGGGCAAAATCGCTGGGCTCGTGGAAAGTTTTAAATGATTTTGAGGAAAGTTTACTCTTCACGAGTTGGTTTATGAGGAAAAGTCAATTTACTCAGGCTGCAGAGCTGCGACCGGCTGCGACTCTCGGCAGCTCTAAGAAAATTCTAGCTCTTAAACAAAATGACGGCACTGAAAACCCGGGAAATTTTCAGGTCGTACGGTCTGCCGGGTGCAGCGGCTTCGCCGCGGTTCTGTAACAATTATTCCCGAAAGCTCGCGGCACGAAATCTACCGTAACAAGAAAAAAAGAGGGAAACGAAACCAGGCACAAGTGTTAAAAAGGTAATTTCAACATCATAAAACTCTCGACGAGCATTTCTTTTCTTTTTCACTAAGCTGCGAAGCGGTGGAAAAACTCGCGGCGGTTCTGTGGGTTGTTTGAACACGGGTCCAGATTTAGAGGGATTTAATCTCGAAAAAGAAAACAAAACAGCTGGCTCAATGACTGTGGAGTAAGAAAATAATACCTTTTTTTTCAAAGAACCACTTGCATATATGAGAGAAAGGAAATTGTCATCGTTAGACGCGGGTTCGGACGATTCACCGTTAGAATATCGCGCAAAGCGATTGATCTAGAAATTTTAAGAAGTCGAATGACTGTCGACACGCGTCGGAGTTGATGCTGAGTCGAATAGTGAAAAATGACAAGTACAGATCACTGACTAACCCAAGGAAGCAAATTTCTCCCAAATATTGCGGTGGTGTAACAAATTGGCGTGACAAGATTCTCCCGTAACGATTGGGAGTGATTAAAGCTGTCAGAGGTGGGCATCAGCTGCGGTATGAAATTATTGACACCTTGTGGCATGGAAGCGTTGAAGGCGAAAGTTGAAGGCATCGTAAATTTTCGCACGCAACTGCACGTACCTGTAATTGCAGCCGATTCAGGATACGCGTCGCAGTTGTTTACCGGTTTCGGTAACGGAAGCGGAAGATGAAGGGGCGGAGAGAGAGAAAGAGAGAGAGAGAGAGAGAGAGAGAGAGAAGGCGAGTGGTACAAAAGGCTAGAAGACGGAGGGTAAAAAATGGTGAATAATGTATATTCTTTCGCGCGCAAGGTCCATAAGCGAGAGTCCAGGATGGCTTCTCGCGGAGAGGGTAGCTCCTCTGAATCAATAAGAACTCTTCCCCCGCGCCCCCCTTCCCTCCCCCTGCAACCCCCGGTCCGCCTCCGCCCACCCCGCGCCGGTACCTTCGAGTCGCTTCTCAGTTTTCTCCCCTTTTTCCTTTTATTACCCCTGGGCCACCCCCGGGAGGCGGTAGCGGCCATCTTTATTTCACTCCGCGCGGCCCTCCATCCGTCTTGCCTCACCGCCCGGCAACTGCACGCCGTTGAGTTCGACTTTTAGAAATCCCGTCTTTTTGTCTGTCTTCGCGCACAAAGCCTTCGCGAAATTTCGCATGCCGCAGCGTTTTTCTCTTGGAGAAGAAAAAATCATGGCCCAACCGTTTCGTACTGGAACAATATTCGCTTTTACAAATTTCATAACCATCAGCATTTTCATTACAGCGAGATATTTCGCCGAATTCGTTTCGCATTACGTGCATCCTTCTCCGATATCTCGAGATCCTCACTTCTCTCTTTCGAGATTCCGAATTTCTTGACAGGGATTAACCACCCGCATATATATACATACATATATATATATATATATATATATATGTACATACATATATATATACGTGTAAAGCTTGTGGATCTAGTTGACTGAATAAGCTGTTCACAGATCCGACGTACTTTCGCAGCACACCGGGATCCTACTCCGATTTTGGCAGGGTTCCAAGTACACCAACTTTCGACGGTTCTTTTTTATTTTGTTACTTTTCCCCCCCTTCTCATTTTTACACATCGAGAGATTATTATCGCGTCGATTTGCGGCAGTAACAATGGGGGAACGGAAAAAGAGGAGAATTTGTCGTGGTAAGAAAAAGCTCGAGAAAGAGATAGAAAGAGAGAGAGGGAGAGTGACAGAAAAGCTTGGCGGGGAGCCCGAGTCCGGCGACTGTTGCGAATAGTTTCCTCGCGGTGTTGGCGGATCAATTTCGGTGGACCGCAGACACAACCGTTTCTCAGTGGACTCAATCGAGCGGTTCCACCGCGGTTTCTCTCTCGTATCAATTTTCTGTCCTCCTTCCTCCCCCCCTCCCGTTCCTCCTCCTCCTCCTCTTCTTCCTCCGCCTGCACCTTCTTCTCCCTCTTGGCCACAATCTCTCGCTCCTGCAGAGTCCGTGTGTATACCCTATCCAACACAATCATAACTCTAATTTCAACTCGACTTAAATTTCGCATTAAAATTACCGTCGAGTTAGAACTGGAGGAGGCCAGGCTCCTCGAGGAGAAAGGATTCGCGATGAGGCGAGGGTGAAAGCAAAGCGGAGGTGGAACTCCTTCTCCGCAGGACAAACTCGGTGCCTATATTTATAATTTTATACCCACACGTTTAGACTAGCAGAATTCACATTAGCCAAAATGAAGCCTAAATCGAGCCCGAGGACAAACCAGTGAAAAATCTTGGAAGGGTTTAGAAAAATATTTGCGATCGCATCGAGAAAATTTTCTTTACTCGCGAAATTGAGTAGGTACGTAATACGTAACGTACACGTTGGGAGGAATTATACAAGAACGCGCAAGGACAGCTAATTTCAGCCGCTTACAGCACGGTCTACCTCTTGATTTTGGATACTGATTCAACGGACATATACATATACATATGTATACAGGACTATACGCGATGCTTTGAAGCGAGAATCTAGGGTATGTTTCGCAGATGCGAAGGGTGAGATGCCGTCTTTAATTAGCCATTTTCCACTCTCTAATTTTACGCTGATTTTTCAGTAGCAAGATCTAGAAGCGCCTGTACACACCATCGCGTACAATGCTCCCTGACTTCAAATGCCACTTTGCGAGAATAAGGTACATAATTGCCTATGACGCTATTGATTTTATAATTAAGAATAAAATAGCGGTTCATATTAATTCCTCCTAACCCAGAGTTCCAGCCACTCCCCTTGCCGGCTACTCAAAACCACTGCTGGGTACAATGGTTCTCCTTTACAATATCCGCAGAAATAGCAATGGTCAAAATGTAACCTATACGTTATTTGTATCATATATCTGGATACGATCGAGTCAGTACAATCATTTTTTTTTTTCATCGAGGATTGAAAAATTGACACTAAAAATTTCCGAGACTTATCGATTAGAAAATGTTTGAGTGTTTATATTATAAAAGCATATTCATTTGTTAGAAAAATTCTCTTTAACTGTTACGGGATAAAATTCCAGTATCGACGAACCGTTATCGAATTAATTCGGATACTTTTGGTTTCGATTTCGTCGCTACTCTGAACGCAGTGAATGGAGAAAGGAGAAATGATACGAGCAAGATTTATATTGAATGTACAAATGATTTATTGGAACAATAAAAAGTTTCAAGCTATTTAGTTGAACGAAGTGGATTTTCGAATATGATTATAGGTGGAATTGGTATTTGGAATGAGGAATTGGTCTCGTTCAGTTGTGAAGTAGAAGTTAACTAGTAGAATATCGATATAGAAGTTGACTGGTTGAAATATGAAATGAGGTGTTGACTCGTTGGAAGATGGATGAAAAGTATGTTTGATAAAAATCGACACACAAGTGAGCTAGAGACAAGTAGTACGGATGCAAGAAAGGTGCAAGGATCAAGAATATTGGGTAACAAAAGTAGCCGAATGAGACTGATAGCTAGTGGCGTGACAGAAAAGAGATTACAAGGTTACTATGAAAAGTGTGAGAGAGTTACTGACAATGAGTATAAGCAATAGGTAAGGAGTTACGTAACATAACCATAACGCAAAAATTTCCCATAATTTTAGGTTTCCTTTTCGATACGCAGGTATATAATAAATTTATATGACAATCTAGACGTATGCGCAACTTCTCGGGTGATTCAGGATGAAATGGCGACACTCTGTTTTACGCATTTTTCGAAATTGCATAAACTACCGTTGGCAAGAGTCCGTTGACGAAGCAAGGAATCCATTGGTTTACAGAAGAAGCTGCAGGTTGTAGATGAACGCGTATATATATATATATACGCGTGCGTGTGTGTTTGTAGGTAGATACTTATAGGTCTCCGTATATAAATGTATACGTATACTCGTATCCGTATACCAAGGCTCTGAATTTCAATTAAAATTTTCTTCTCTAAAAACAGGTGGCGGCGTCGGGAGGAGTTGGGGAGGCGGGAGAGGCGGAGGACGACCGAGCGAAACGAAGAGGCTGAAGAGAGCGGGGACGCGAGGCTCTGGAGGGAGGGAGCTGAACGTAATTAAAGAAGGGGGTTGGAACACAGCCCTGCACACTTATTCCAGATACGGAAAATATAGGAAGGAGAGTAACGAGAGAGAAAGATAGGGAGAGAGAGGAGGAGAGTGAGAGGGCGCCGCCGGTGGTCCGGGCTATGCCCCAGGTCTGAGAACCCTCCCCGAGCCGAGAGCGAACGGCAATGAGAAGGCGGTGGGGTGGAGGCGGGGGCGAAAAAGGGGTAAGACTTTGTTGTTTCCCAGGGACTTTCCTCCGCCTGTCTTCTGTCGCGCCCGCTGCGCCTTCAAAGAACGCGCAGATATTCAAATTCTGTCGAATTGTGGAATAGGGTATACGTGTATACGTGCACTCACACACGCGCGCGCAGACGCATGTATGTGTATATATTTATATTATACGTACATCCATCCGCGGATAGGTACGTATAGCTTTTTCTTCCTTCGAATATGCGCGGGGTGTGATTCTCTTCGAAGTAGTCCAGGTGAATCCACCAAGCCCCCCCAAACCTCTCTTATTCGTACGTGGACCCAACGATCAACAATAACATGCACTTCGTTTAACACGCGTGCAAAACTCGATGTGCGCCACGAGTTCCAAACGACGACGTCTCGTGCATACGTAGCGTGAGTTTCCAGGCAATCGTCAAATTCTCCCGTAGAACAGTCGGAATTTGTTCGATTTTTGTTTTTTTTCAAGACATACGATGTTTCAGCGAGGTATTTATTTTTTTTTTCTCCCACTTAATTCTTCATCCGTCAGGTCTGGGAAAATGTCTAAGACGCCTTTTCTCGTGCCGGGATCAATATATAAGCGAGATAGGTGGGTGGAGGATGGCGAGCTCGGGGCTCGGAGCTCGCCGCCCCACGGGGGTTGATATTTAAATCTCCCCTTTTCTAATTTCTCTCCCTACCAGGACCCCCGTTCCCCTTTCCTTCTCCTGGTCCCTGCACCCCTGGCAGAGTCCTCCCCGCCGCCTCCCCGTCCACCCTCCACCGGCTCCGCCAACGCGCCGGCCGCCATCATGAAAATATTAAGAACTCGGGAAAATGGCCGCCCCACCCGCGAACTAAGGAAAAGCTTTCCGTCTCTCTCGCCACCCTCTGCCATCCGCCCTGCGCCCCACCCGGCGCTCCGCGCTCCCAGCTAGGGGCAGAAACTCGTTTTCTCGTGACTTTAACTTTGTTCTATACCTCCGCTTGTACACCCGGCTCTTTGCCCCGCGTTTTCTTCCACGCTCCGTTGAAACGGAACACCTCAACGCGTCCGATGTCTCTTGCCTGACGAGTTTTTGCGACACGAGATTAGACACGGAACGGAAAATATGTTGGATGAATAAACAAATATGACGGAAGATATTTCTGTGCATGGACTTTCCTTCGCGTTACCTAAAAAACCGGTTTCCGCGCTTGACTGCGGTGACCCTTCTTTCCTTCGTCCGTTTGAGTCTGCTTCGTCGTATCTGCGGTACGATAATGCAAGGCGTGGGTAAACTGCTGCACCGCGGTGAAAGTGTTCTATATTCGTGTAGGTACCTATCTCAAGTCTCAACTACCCTCCCTTCCACACACGAGGAGATCGTGAACGTACGAACGAACGCACGTACGCAACCACTCGCGGCCTCACCCCTTCACCCCCACGTGTATACTTACCCAACGGAGGATTATGCGGTGTGCACTTCTCCGAGTCTCTCTTTCGTTGATTCGAACATACGTGTACGTGCTCGCGTATGTGTGGAGCTGGGGTGAAACAGCCAAGGTGAAGTTAAACGTTTTGTTACCCACCTCCAGCGGGAATCGAAGGCTCTGCGGTTTGTTGAGTTAGGTCAGCCGAATTGCAGGAGAGAATATTGGCCTCCGAAATTTCTTAAAAATGGCCTCATGTACTTACGTGCGCTTCTTTTAGTTTTAATTTTCTTCAATCTGTGACGAGTGAATGCAAAGAATCCCTCTCAAAATTTCACAGAATAAAGAAAAAGATAAAAAACAAAAAATTTTCCACGCTGTAAAGTGTGATTTTGATGCAAATCATATGTTACATGATCGATGAAATGAAAAACCCAACATTGACAACCTCGACATTTACAAGTCCGAATATCACGGTGTGATTTTTTTTTATCCCTCTCACTGAATCCTCAAGTATCCAATCTCTTAGAAACCAGTTAGATACGTTCACCATCTCCATCGACTCACCGTTGGGGTAATATGTCTTCGTCAGCGGACGCCATCTTGGTTTGAGGGGGCGGCCAGGGGTAGAGCGATTAAGAAAATGAAGATAGATACTACAGGATAAAGGAGGTGAAGGCGGAAAGGGGGTGAGAGCCGGTAGAGACGGTGCGAAGGATGGTGATCAGCAAGAAATAGCTTCGAAGAACGGTAGATCGTGCGGAAGATTTCAGACGCCTTGGGTTAATCATTCGGAATCGTTCGGGGGGCTATCCTAATCAATATCCAGGATCCACTCTCAAGGAATTCGCTCGATCAACGGACTCTGCTCGAAAATCTCCCGCGCGTTATCCGATACCGTGAAATTTTTCAAACTGCGGGAAGAATTCGATAACTCGAAGCCCTTTCTCCTCCTTCGGGATCGCCCGTCCAGCCCTCTTGCGGGCGGCGAGGAGGGGCGGTTGCGAAGGAGGAAAACCGCAATACTCGGCCTCGAATAAGGATGCGAGAAAGAGGAGAAAGAGGAGCAGGTATCCTCGGCTCGCGGTTCTTGAGGTAAAACGAGCGAGTCGTTCGCGAGCGGTGGAGTGCACGGAAATATGGTGGTGCTATTCATCTTTTTATGGGCACTTAAGAGGCGTAGCCATGGCAACGCCCGGGGTATCAGAGGCAATCGTAAAATTAAGTAATGAGAAGATAAGAAAATATCATCTTGCTACCGCCCCTCGACTACCGCCCCAGTCTTGCCTCGGGGCTTTGCCCCCGCCTCCGCCCCCATGGCCTCCGCTCGAGAGGGGTTCGGGGGCAAAAATGGGCAAACTTTGGACCCCAGCCAGAAGCGCGAATTTTCAGATAAACTGATCCGCAGCGGTGGCATTCTGCTCCGAGTTATTCACCGCCATGACGACGTCTTTCCCACCAACTTTAACTCCGCGTGCTTGATACCAAAGAGGAGCGAACCGCCAGCTTTTGGCGGACGATAACCGGGCCTAATGTACGAGCAGGCAGACATCCTCGATTTTCCGGAAACCCTGGGAATCGAAGCGTCAAATTTTCGCCGAGAGAAGACACACGCGATACGATTGTGCGATTTCACTTGCATGGCGATCGTTCTTCTTTACTGCGCAAGGCTGCCTGCAGACGGTAGAATAACCTTCGACATTTATGTTTTTGTCGGTGGTTTGCGGCTGGGGTAGTAAACAAGTGATATACCTGCGCTGCACCCGGTCGTTTTCCCTCCTCTCCGCCACCGGCGGGTAAATTCGCGAACAGTAGCGGATGCAGTTCTCCAGGAAAACCGCCAACAGTCAACCGCCCTCGACGCGTAAGATCTCGGCAAGCCCATGACCGTGCACTCCGAGCCCTAGGATTATGACGCGGCGATACTGCATGATTTCCCCGTTTCCCCCAGCTCGACGTCGAAGCGTAAAATTTCGCCTTTGCTCGCTCGTCGCAACCGAGGACGGATAAATTTCGCGGGAAAGATTCGTTGAGCGTGCCGCGATGTGAATATATATTTTGTGCAAAAAGTTTTATAGTTAAATTTTCCAAAGTTCACACGGGGGGTAGTTTTGTAGAGTTTAAGGGTAGTTCGAAGTGGCCGTAAATTTTCCCGCTCTGAGTGAGAGAGAAGAGAGAGAGAGAGAGAGAAGGTAGCTGTGGGTGAAGCCGCGGGCGGGCAACGCTTTACCCGCCACATAGGTATCTTTCTGCAATCTTCTATCAATAATTCGTGCATGCTCGAGTTTCCTGAAGTTTAGTTCTTACGCGAAGAATAATGGCCCCGTATCTGGGATGAAAATCAGTGTAATATCTGCTCCCGCTTCGTAATTTTGACCTGCTTGAAAAAAAGTCTCAAGAAATTATATCGCATATCCACATTTTTGCCCATGGGGAGTTATATTCGCAAACTTTTGTCAAGTTTGAGGAAAATTTCAACACGAGTGTTAACGAGCGACTCGTCTTAAAATATTAACGCCGCGAAGCGTTACTTTGCTCAGATATACGTATAAGGCCGCTTGAAAGCGGATGTAGTATGCAGATTCACTAAATAAATGCCCGAAAGTTTCACTATAACTCTGAGGACAAAATCTCTGGCTTGCCCTACCGCCGAAAGTCAGGCTTTATTTACTGTTTCCGTGTTGGTCGTACAGGGTGTACTGGAAAATGGAGCGGCGAATGGGATAAAATCCCGCCAATATACGCGTCCTTATTCTCATGGACGTGAAATAGCGGGTTCCAGACGAGAGTTTGAAATATGCATCCACCTAGGACCGATCCATAAGAATAACGAAACCCGAAACGGCGTTAACGAGTAGATCACGTGCAGGTGGGCCTGCGTACAGACCAGGAATCAGTCGGTACTCGGTTACTCTATCGACGGTGACAAAGTGGCACCAGCTATATTGATTTTGTTTGTCAATTGATGAGTTTGCTTACCCCAGGCCGGACGCCGCAGCTCAAATCGCGTCCACACATCGGTCTGCGCGAATTGACCGCCTGACACTCGACGATTAACTTCACCTAAATAAATACGCATACATAGTCAACGGTCAGTCGCGTTCGCGAACGCGACCATTGCATGTACTATGGCAATGATGAATCGGTGGGTTTCAAGACGTGCGGATCATGAACTTGCAACTGTCTGCAGGTCAAATTGCTAATTAAGAAGAAGAAGCAGACCGTTTAAGGATAAATTCTTGAATGGCTGGGCATGTTTAAACGATTCCATAAGCGTTTGTCTGCGTGGAATGCAGGACACTTTTACAGCGGTCAGTATTGCAATCCGATCCAAATTTACATTGTTCCCACAAATTTCCACCCTCTGCACAATTGTCGAATTGAAACTAAACAGCAATTGAACGAACGCACTCTCAGCTGGCGAACCGCATCGTTACAGTTGAATTTGAACTACGATCAGTCAATGTAACGTTGTGAATTGAACTGCCTGTTACATTGTCCACGACTGTGGGTTTACATTTCGGCCGTAAATGAGCTGCCGCATTAACGTTTGTTTAGCACGGTAAAATAGTGATTCGTGAGTGTGTAACGACGGTAAAAAATTGCAACTCGAGAAACGAGTCTAGGGAGACATCGGAACGGGGTGAAAAAACGGACCGAAATTGAGCACGACGAAAGGAAAAGTCCAACGATCGCGATTTGTCCGAATGATCGACGACGTGTAATCAAGGTTTCAGTTGTACCTCAATCAGCGGGTCTGTTGCGTAGGTATCGCGACGCCAGCCTCAAGACTCTAATTCCCATGCATGGCGGAGTAATGGGATGGAAAATGAAAAGCATGGAAAATACTAGGGTCCTTGCCAAATGAACGAAACGCTCCGTGTATTATTTACTCGGCTTGCATGCGTGCCTGAGTATGCGTGGGTGTGACGAGGGCGCGTGTCCCTCACGGTGATTTCATAACACGACGCCTCCCTCTCTCTCTCTCTCTCTCTCTCTCTCTCTCTACACCTTTCTTCCCTTCCGCCGTCTCTCGCCCCACAATAACCGTGTGGGCACAGGACGACGATCTTGCAGCGTGTATAAGTATGCCCGACACGTGCTGGATTGCGGTAAGGAGGTAGCGAGCCGCAAGATGCGAATTTACCCTCGACTTTTGTGACGTCCTTGGGTAACAGATATCTTCGCGAAGCGGAAATCTGTCTACACCCGAGTACCTTGATTAGTCAACCGTGAAAATGTAGCCTCGATTTAATGAGGGATCAGGGCGCCAGCCCTGCAGCAGATACCGCTCGATGCTTCTGCCATGTATCGTCATATGGTGTTTCGCAACCTTTTTTGCACTCCGCATATCTATGCGCGATTTGATATTTCACATCTTCTATTTAGTACCACACGTGACATGAGGGGAAAAAAGAGTCAACGGAAACGAGAGGAAAATAAAAACTGATCGAAATAAATTAAATGAAAGTAAGGAAATTGAAATAAGAAGAAGAAATAATCAAAAATCCTTGAAACCAGAGTAAATAAATCAGTCGTGGGAAATCTCCGCTGAAATTGAAATTGGCCCACTTTACCATACGGAGAGGGAGAGCGTGGTGTGGAACTCGCGTTTTACGCTGAACACACGTCCTCCAATTCCCCTTCCTTCACCTCGTCGCCCGTTCATCCCCTAGTCGTACCTCCGGCGTGCGCCGAGCTTTTTCCACCTTCCTTCTTCCGCATTCGTTGTTTTTTATTTTCCTACCGATAAACGCGGCCAATAAAAATAACGAGTGGTTCTCGCAGACTCGTTGGTCCGCTGGACGGCGCCGCGGCGTTCGACCGTGCGGGGGATGCGGGGTGGTGAGGGGTCGGGGGTTGAGGGGGCTGGCCGCAAACCACCAACAAGTGTACAGGGGTGCAAGCCACCGCTGCCACCGCCGTCTCCTATATCTGCGAAATTAATTCTCTTTTCCTCCTTTTGAAACAGCTGGCTAGGTTTATCGGCGAATCGTTGAACAATGCTTCCGATTTAATGTTACACAATTCGTTGTCCTATAGACGTTGCATCACGTCGATTGGGGGGGGGGCAAGTTACGTCGATAGGTAATTGGTAGTCTAATGTGTTTGTTATTGTTACGTATGGTTCTGTTACGTGGATCGGCGTTCGTTAACTTCCATAACAAAATCGTTTCCGAGAGATAGCCGCATAACCGTTTAATTTATCGCTTCTGTCCCTCAGTAAAATAGATAAAACTTGAGAGGTGGTATGAAGAGAGTGTCTCTGATGAAATCAAGGTTTACTTATGTGGAGGATTGGGTGGTCGAGTACACATATATGAACACACACTCGTACCCACATCTAAGTATGTTCACGTATATAGGTGCACCGTTGCTGAGAAGAGGGTTCCGCTAATCCAGAAGGATTAAGCTAACCCCTAAAAATGTTCAGCTAAGTCGCCAACTTCCCTTGCAAGACGTGCTTAAAACGCGGAGAGATCCTTAATTCTGGGGGAAAGTGGTAAACAGGCATTCTCTGCAGCAGAAGCAGCTCTGCCGTATATCCGATGAGTATATTTCATTTAATTTAAAATTTTCCGAGTAGCGATTTTATTGCTTTCAACAGCTTCGAAAGAGGCCAGTCACTCATTCAGAGTCAATTCACGCATCCAATTTATTGTATAAAGGACGAACTGTCCGAGCCGAAACGTAACGAATGAATTATACCGGTGTATCGTGCTCTCATCCCTTTTCTTCGACATCCTCAGAATCGTAACGGTTCATTGAAGGAAACTCTGGTAAAGGTCGATTGTTTATCCAAACAATGTTTATTGATAAGAATCGAAAGAGGATTCATGCACGGTGGTAATTACGACGCTGAATCGATTGCCCAGGCTCTCCGGACATAAACGTTTTTCTTCAACAATCCACGTGTCTGTGTATCGGGCACACGTGATACACTGAAAGGATGTCTCTCTCTGTCTGTTATTTCATTTTATTTTATTTTACTTTTTATTTCATTCTATTTTATTTTCATTTTTCTTCCACCGAGAGCTGTACATTGTCAGCGCATTTGTGTTGTCCTTAGGGGGCACATTGCTCCAGGACATGTTTTAATAAACGCTTGTCTCTCACTCTCGGCATGTGATAGAAAGTATCCATATTTTAAGAAAAAAATAGAACTACAAATAGACAGAATTCAGAGTACTGACACATAGCAATCAGGAAAGATGAACACAGACAGAATCAGAGCAATCTGGTTAAATCCGCAGCGATTTTTGATACATAAAAACGAAATGGAGAATGTTTTGATAAAGAAATACAAATTGAGTATAATAGGATTTACAGAAACTCATATAATGCAACGTATGAAGGATCACAAATTATACATCAGCGGGTAGATGGTGTGAGTACACGGCAAAAAGAAAATATTTACATCAACAGATGTAGAACTAGGAAAGAACAGAAAATATTATCGTACGAAGAACTGAAAATGTACAATGTGATACCCAACGGAATAAAAAGAGATGACAGGTTGACAAATTTCAGAAAAATTTTAGTGAAACATATTAAGATAAGAGAGAGGGGAGCAAATATATACCAAATATATAATATATAACAGAGTTGTTTTCAGCAAGCTACTTTCAGAATTATTAATGTCAGATATGTATTGTTATAATCTATAAGCAAACTTACGTAGCTATTCAAGCTAACAAACGACTATTATCATCATCTATCTGTTGTTTACGATCAAGTCTTGGAAAGATCCTTTCATTCGCGGCAATTTATCAGAATAATAGGCGTTTATTCAGTCAAGACTATTTCTTTCACGAAAATTCTGATTTCTTGAAAACGAAAATTAGTCGATAGAGACAATTAGCTGTATCTCATATCGTTAACGTGCTTACGTATGTGAAAGTCGCTTTTTCAGGACTTCCTTCTATTCTTTGAAAACTCAATATCGAATAAGCAATGATGAAAAATTTTTACACTTGATTGATCAAAGTGTCTCATTTCGATTGGATGGTAGACGGAAATTTCGTTCCCACCAGGCGTACCAGAACAAAATAACTTCTTGTGTTAACCTCAAGCAGCCAAATTATGTTCGTGCACCATTGAAGGAAAAAAAAATGTATCTTAATACTTTGAAAGAAAATGTCTTGCACCCGCTATTCGAACATTCAAGGGTTCGTGCCAGAAATCGATTCGGTTAGAGCGAAATTATGGAGCACTGTCATATGCAGATGAAAGGTATAAAACGCCCAACTCGATAACTGCTCTTAGAAGGGTTAGCGGATGAAACGTATCTAGGTTCTAGTTAATCCATATACTCCTGGGTATGTCAACGTATAAACGATCTTGTACAAAAATCAAACTGTAGTAACTTGAATGAGTGGAAATTCGTGATCGATGAATGATTTTTCTTATCGCGCGTTGCGATATCGCTGTAGCAAAACCAAGTTAGCGTTGGTTTTCATTGTTCGATTTTTGAAAATCACTCACCAGTTGAGTAGATTTCGGTGTGAAAGTGAATACGGCGGGTGTAGATGTTTCCGCGTTACAATGCGTGAACGACAAAACACACGAGGGAGACAAGATTGCTTAGCGGAGCGTTGCTGAATTAGCGTGAGCATACAAATGAATATAACATCAGTAAAATCCATATATTTTGTCGGCCATGTTTGCCGAGGCTTTCTTAGTGAAATATGAGCAGTATTCAGACGTTTCTATTATACCGTAATGGAAGGATACCAAATGAATGGTACAAAATTGATTATTATACTTAGCGAATCCCCTCCAACTTTATCCCACACCAAAACCCGCTCGCAGGCCCGTCAAAACTTTCGATTGAAATACTGCTCGTGCGTAGAAAGGTTTTGCCTGTTTTCGATATTCATAACGTGAACCTAATTATATAACATATTGGTATTTCATGATATTCGAAAGAGAGAAATGATGGGAAAAGGAGAGAGTAGGATAAATCCCTTTAGACCAAAATCATATCGTCATAAAATCAGTGTGTGTGTGTGTCTGTGTGTGAGAGAGAGAGAGAAGGGAACGGAACGAAGGAAGTCGTCTTCTTACTCTCTCGAAAAAAATCGGCAGATCGAAAAAGGTAAATTTTTTAATGAAAACTCAAGTGAAGGAGGAAAGCGTCATACTGATAAGCAGAAATGATGGCCCGAGGAACGATGCTCATTAATTGTCAAGCCGTTCGTGACGAGGCAGTTTGTTGATAATTTTGTCAACAATAAATCCATTATTACCGGCTATACACTGATTGAGAAACTGATGCGATCGTGCGGTTCGTATGAACATTCATTTTCAATTTGAAGAACAAAACGCGTTAATCGAGGGGTGGACTTACACACTGACGTATTACAAGACGAATAGCGGAAAAAGCAACGAATTCTCGAGGTTGCCGGCTCGCCAATTGTCAGAGAATTCAGAGAAATCGGCTTGGTCACAACTCACCTCTGTCACAACTCTTCTCGGTCTCCCTCAGAAGTTGCCCGAATTGCAACATTCGAGGGGTAATAAACGGTTCGAATCTCCTTTGAGCTTTCAAGCCTCCGCGCTGACGTCAATTTTCGAACAATGACCATCGACCACCGCTGCAAGTAGAACGTTCGAAACGAACATGGTAATCGCAATAACAATCACCCAGTGTCAAGCTTTCGGAAGCTTTTTGCTTCGTCTGTTTCTTTATTCTAAATAAGAAAATAAGTGATGAAATCACGGTTTGTAATTTGTCGAGCTTTGGGTTGAATCTCGAGCGGAAACCCTTAAATGTGGATAGCGGGAGGCTGGGGAGAACGATTTTTCAAAGGGTGTCCCTTGGCAGGCGGACATATGTTGAGGTAGGGTAAAAAATTGTCCTGAAAAAACCACCCCCGGACGTGTAATAAAGTAATTTTATGAAGTGGTCGCCAGTGTCCGTTGTCCAGTGGGGTTCCGTGAAAAATTACAGGCTGGACCCCGAGCCGTCGACTACCGGTTAAGTGAAAACATACTGTCCGTTGTTCTCCCGTCCTTTCTCTCTTTTTAACCGCACCGCTCCTCCTCACTTTTCACGGGTAATAGCCACTGTATACGTCTAAATACCTCACTCATCTTCCAGCCCGCGTGCTGCAATTACGAAGCGCTATTCTTTCCATGATTGAGAAGAAGCTCTGCTTAATTAATTACAGCGAGGGGCGTGTTTTTCACCAACCGCACTAATTAACCAAACAGCCACGTTTTATACTCCGGTTTTTTCAACGATCCTCTCGACGATTTCTTTTCTCTTCTTCTTGCCCTCTCTCTCTCTCTCTGCCTTTGCGTGCAAGTTTCCGCAGGAGTCGCGGAGATGTATAATTTAGCTCTAGAAGCAACGGACTTTATCGAAACATAAGTGCTAGACCGCGGTCTGCGGGACAGGAAAAGTTTTACTTGCGAGTGGGTCGCGTGGGTGCGAAGGCCGCTTCGTCGTTGCGTAGAGGGTATAAATATAATCAGAAAACGGCATACCCTTATAAATAATGAAAATAACTTTGTTGGGTGGTAACCGTATGTGGGCGGAAAGAGGGAAGCCGAGCCTTGAAGCCCCCGAAGCAGGCGGTAAAATAATAAATTTCAAAAAGCCAGCATCCGTTACTTTCCCAGCTCCTCTATTAGATTACGCCGAGCATCTGCAGAATCTCGGGTGGGCTCGTTAATTTTCGTTAAAAACCAAATGTTCCACGGATGCGGGGAGGTGAAGACGGGGTGGCGTTGGGCCAGCCACCCGCGATAGTGGGGATGCTGTTTTAGTTTCGCGCGGTGGAAAGCACGGGATAAGTAAGTACGGTTTCACATGGTTACCCGAACATTAACGCGGTCTTCCAGACTCCTATTAAGATTTAACGCCCAGCATTCGTTTTCCTTAAGTCTCAGCTGCGAATTGCGACCACAATAACTCAAAACTCCGATGTAAAATGTAATAACTCCCCTATTCGCAAATTACAAAGTTAAGAAAGTTCCCACCGGCGAATTTTCAAAAAATTACAAGCAACGAAACTTCGCGTTCGTTACTTTTGTCACATAAGTTTTCCGACAAAAAATTGCTCTAATTTTTTTCTTTTTTTTTTTTTTGCAACTATTCAAAAAACGTTTCAAAGACGTAACAACAATCCGACAATATATTTCATTGATTAGGAAAACAATGTCGATGCTTATTTCGTCGTATTCTTTTATAACGACCGCACAGCTCGCATAGGTTGTACGTATACTTCAAATTGCTGTAAGGTGAACCTGAAATAAAACCGGCTCTTATAGCCGCAGAGCTAACGCGATAACGGCAGATCCTATTTCTACTTGGTTCGCGGGTCGTTTTAGAGGTAGCGCCACCGTCCGCGAGACGAAAGGGTTGCGGTTCGAATCCGTGCTAACGAAAGGCGGGTATAACTTTCATCTCGCGCTCCTGTCAACGCCCGCGGTTTCGAACGCCCAAAGCTTTGAACAAGAGAAAATACGCCTGATATTATATTTATTTCGAGAAAATAACGAAACAAGTAAAGTAGATTTTTGAAAACGGTTATGTAATTTTTTTTTCGACAATTCAGACGACTTATGGACGAAATTTACGCTTGTCTGCGGCATCGAAAGTTTCGCAAAAGAGTTTCAAATTTATCGTTCAATCCTCCCGCGATTCACGTCCGTCATGTATCACACCAAAACCGCCCGTGTATTAATTCGACGTTTTGGTGGAAGCGTAGCTGAAAGTTAATCAGCGTTGCTGGATTTTATGGTTTCCTCGAACAGGTCAGATACGATTTTCCTTCAAAAAGGGATGGGAAAGCGTCCAGTTATTAGGCTCAATCTTTATCGGAATTAGCAACTGGTTTGGTAAATGTATTGTGTTAATTTACGAATATTCGATTTCAATTAATTAAAATACCTGAGGGTGAAAAGTCTGGAGGAAGTGAATCGCTGCAGCAAATCGAGGAAGCAATAAATGAGCAACACTGATTATCCCAAAGCCCCAGAATCCACTCAACGTGTCAGGTGATGAAAACAAACCGCGGGGGTAACCGTAAACATTTTTTTCCCTTGTCGACCCCTACCCTCAGGGGTTCCCCGTAATGCACCGGGGGAGGCCGGGACCTGAAAAGCCGCTTTGAAAAAAAAACGTGTCCCACTTTGCCCACAAGCCCCTCAACACTTGTCGGTAAACAGCCACCCCTGGCACGCGCTAGGGGTGCCAATGTTTTGCGCACGCTTGTTTTTTCTCCGCGTCACCCTTTTTTCACTTGGTAGGTGCAGCCAGGCAGCGTTCTTTTTACACCCTGGCTGCAAGTTCCCGAGTGAGACGCGCAAAAAATGAAAGATAAAAAGCGAAGTGGGACGAACTTGGAAAAAAACTTGGGGAAAAGTCAGCACATCAAAGCGAGAAATGATTGCGATAATTCCGAGACCGTCGCCTGGGTTAAATACAAATAATTCAAAGACCCATCTTGAAAATTAACGACACAAGAGCGCGTACAATGATTGAACAAAGTTCGGTAAACAAAAAAAAAAATTGACGAGCGAGTGACCACAAGGATGCAATTCAAGTGGCCGGTTGTTCGTGTGTTCACCCTGAAAGCAGGACGAAGATGAGACGAAAGGAATGGAATTGCAGTTGACGACGGTGGAGAAAAAAAGTGAGATATTTTGTTTACTCTCGATATTTACACACCATAGTCGAGATAATCGTGAATACTTGGCGAAGTCAATGTTGCCCGCATTGCGCGTCGCTGGGAGGGGAGTTGGGTACTTGGTACGAGGGCTTTTAGGCGATTTCAAGAGCAGTCGCCTCTTTCTTTTCGTTTATATGTATACTTTCTTGAGAGCGCGTGATGCCGGGAGGGGATCCGGGCAACGTGGAGGGGATGGAGGGGAGTTCGGCGGTGGTGGGGGCGGCGAGGAGCCCCTGGAGGGGTAAGACTGGCGCCCCCTTAAAATCCCCTCCAGGAGCAAATCAATAAAAATACGAAAGAGTTGTTCCGCAGGGGCTAAACGTAAGAACGCTCCGTATTTCGGCCCGAAGCCGAAGCCCTCGCGTTTTACGTATTCTCGTCAGTTTCACCTTCGGAAACTCGTCCCGACCGCGGATTTCGATAACAGCACGGCCTCTGCACCATAAAAAATTTTTTCTGAAAGCTTAATCGAGAGCGGTGTATCACGATAAAACAAAAAAAATATTTTCGAGCTCGTTGTGCGAAGGACACGCGATGCTCGTTCGATGTCATTTCCGCGGTAGCTGGTATCGATTTCAAGCACGGCTATGACAATTGGTAATAAACAGTATCGCTCGGCCGTACGTATTCATTGGAGAAAAATTAAATCAGGCAGATTTAGAACGTAAGCGGCTCCCGTTCGTTGGCTGCACAAGTACGAATCTATCATTGATCAAACTTTTGAGTATTCCGTAGCTTTGCAATTTTATCGAAACTCGAGACCGATGGGCTGTTTCTACGGTTGGTTAACGCGTACGGATACAACGTATAATTGGACCGGTCGTTTGAAACTGGAAGAGGAACGAAACGATGCGGAGAGAGAAAGAGAGAGAGAGAGAGAGAGAGAGAGAGAGAGAGAGAGAGAGAGGGAAAGAAAGGAGGAGTCCACCTATCGTATCGAGTGAATTTTTGTCCCGTAATTATTCTCTGACTTAGAAAGCGGTTCGGAAAAAGCGATACATGGAGGGTTTGATTTACTCGGATCAGTCGTTGTTGTGATCGTAACGGAGTGCCGCTGCCGGGGAATGCGGGGAAAATCAACGCGCGTTTACAGAACGGGCGAAATAATATTTGAATATTTTAATTGAAGACGCGAGTGGATTGCTATGTGCGTCAAATCTAAAACTGTTGGGGTTGCAGTATGAGGGCTGCGAGGAGAGCGGGCAGTAGCAGCCTGATTATGTAAAAATCCGCCCCTTTCGGAAGGCTGGGCTGGATCCGGGATAGCCGAGGGTGAATCTTAAAATATGACCCCTTCGAAGACTCATCCCTTTTCTTCGACATCCTCAGAATCGTAACGGTTCATTGAAGGAAACTCTGGTAAAGGTCAATTGTTTGTTCAAACAATGTTTATTGATAAGAATCGAAAGAGGATTCACGCACGGTGGTAATTACGACGGTGATTCGATTGCCCAGGCTCTCCGGACATACACGTTTTTCTTCAACAAACCACGTGTCTGCGTATTGGGCACACGTGATACACTGAAAGGATATCTCTCTCTCTCTCTCTCACTCTCGGCATGTGATAGAAAGTATCCATATTTTAAGAAAAAAATAGAACTACAAATAAACAGAATTCAGTGTACTGATACATAGCAATGAAGAAAGTTGAACATAGACAAAATCAGAGCAATCTGTTTAAATCCGCAGCGATTTTTGATACATAAAAACGAAATGGAAAATGTTTTGATAAAGAAATACAAACCGAGTATAATAGAATTTACAGAAACTCATATCACGGCCTCTGCACGATGAAAATTTTTTTCTGAAAGTTTAAACGAGAGCGGTGTATCACGATAAAAAAAAATATATATATTTTCGAGCTCGTTGTGCGAAGGACACGCGATGCTCGTTCGATGTCATTACCGCGGTAGCTGGTATCGATTTCAAGCACGGCTATGACAATTGGTAATAAACAGTATCGCTCGGCCGTACGTATTCATTGGAGAAAAATTAAATCAGGCAGACTTAGAACGTAAGCGGCTCCCGTTCGTTGGCTGCACAAGTACGAATCTATCATTGATCAAACTTTTGAGTATTCCGTAGCGTTGCAATTTTATCGAAATTCGAGACTGATGGACTGTTTCTACGGTTGGTTAACGCCTACGGATACAACGTATAATTGGACCGGTCGTTTGAAACTGGAAGAGGAACGAAACGATGCGGAGAGAGAGAGAGAGGGATAGAAAGGAGGAGTCCACCTATCGTATCGAGTGAATTTTTGTCCCGTAATAATTCTCTGACGTAGAAAGCGGTTCGGAAATAGCGATACATGGAGGGTTTGATTTACTCGGATCAGTCGTTGTTGTGATCGTAACGGAGTGCCGCTGCCGGGGAATGCGGGGAAAATCCACGCGCGTTTACAGAACGGGCGAAATAATATTTGAATATTTTAATTGAAGACGCGAGTGGATTGCTATGTGCGTCAAATCTAAAACTGTTGTGGTTGCAGTATGAGGGCTGCGAGGAGAGCGGGCAGTAGCAGCCTGATTATGTAAAAATCCGCCCCTTTCGGAAGGCTGGGCTGGATCCGAGATAGCCGAGGGTGAATCTTAAAATACGACCCCTTCGGAGACTCCCACCCTCGGCATCGCCCTCGCCTTCGCCCTCGGCCACCCGCCCCGAGATTCCCCCTTATAGGAGGAGGCCGCTTTCACACTGCAGGAGAGATCCGGCAAATCATCCCAGAATTTTTCTTTTGTTTAACGCTACCAGGAACAATGCCCAATGGTTTCGCTGGCGTGCAATTAAAAAGGACTTAGTTGGGAGCGTTTTGGGAATCGTCGTTCCTGCTTGGCGCCCCTTTTGTTAACGTTTCAACGAGCAAGATCCAGAAACTCACGCCACCGGGTTCTTCTTGTACCTGCAATTCTTGTTCATACTCTTTTTTTTTTTATCTCCGTCCTTAATTCCTTTCCCTTTTTCCCTCCGGGAAAAGTCACTTCGTTGCGTCCAACATCTGTGGATGAGAGAGAGAGAGAGAGAAAGAGAGAGAGTCGCGCGATTGTCGGGCAAAAAAACGACAGATCACGCGGAAAGGGTGGAACAGAAAATTGGTATCTGGTACCTGGATATCGCGTAAAAAGTGGATACAAACGAGGTACCGAAAGGATGAAGGTAGGAGTGACCGAAGATCGTATTTAAGCGAGTGCAGCTCGAGTACAGGCCGGAACACATGTTGCTAGAGCCTTAACCGTGACGGGATGAGAGAGAGAGAGAGAAAGCGAGAGAAAGAGGAGGAGGGGTGGGAGAGAAGGAGGGAGCAAGTAAAAAAATCCCAACCATATTGCGATGCTTACTGGAACTCGACGGCACATGTCTAACTATAGGTATACATAGAGGTTTAAGAGATTTTTGACCGGAAGTCGATGGGTTTTTTGACCGGATGCAATTGATAAACCATATGGTTGCATGCGGGCGAAGAGCAAGCCTCACAGATAAATCTGTTCGGTTCATTGGACATGCAACTTTTTACACTGTTTCTTCAGCCTAATGATCTAGACTTTTTACATGTTTTTTTATTCGCTATTACAACGCATCATTATTCAGCTTTTTATTCTTTGACTTGTTATAAGACACACGTTCTCGTAGACGATTGTGGCGGACAGACGAGGCACATGCCGTGTAGTTCTTTGAAAAGGAGTTCGAAGGGAGGGAAAATAATAATTCTAACTAATTTTGATCGAGCATACCAGGGATAGAATAATTATAGGTCCGAGAATATCAAATTTCAAAATATCCCTTGCCTAGGAATAAGTGGGTATAGAATTATCCACTCGAAACTTTTCCATACCTGATTTGGATGGATTTAAAGAGGATTGGAATTTTGTAAAGTTGCGCAGTGTTAAATGATAATATTGAAACGATCGAATGATAGAAGGAAAATTGGAAGGCTTCGGCTGATTATCCGAGTAAACCGACAACCACGGATAAATAAACGAATTGCGAATAAATTTCCGTCCCGATTTTTACGAAAATTTTGGACAGGCGTATTCGATACGCCATCCCCCGCAAAGTGTTTCACGACGACGTGAGCGAGCAGAATTTCTGATTTCGTTCAGCGAGACAAGCTTTCATCAGAAGAGGAAACAAAAGAGAATCGGGTGGTCGGAGGGGAAATGGGTGGGTGTAAAAATCGCCCCTTTGTCTGTGGCGCCATTTTATCATTCCTCGCTTGCAGCCCCTTGGCATATTTCAAATGACAAAAACCACCTCGCCAACCACCCCACCCCCCACCCATCAGTTCATCCCTCCGAGGGGGGCGGGGGTGGCAAGGAGGTGGAGGAAACGGGGTGAGCGCCGGAGAGAAGAAAGGAGGGTGGCCGTCTTAAACTTTAATTGCCTTTATTTTCTCCGGAGAAAAAGTCTTGACTGGAAATTTATGACCGTTCGGAATAAGAATAAGCTGATGTCGCCATTAGCCATTACGGAATAAAATTGGACAACGGTTGTCGCTGATAATATAGTACTTATTCTTTTTAATATCAACGGTAATGACGATAGCAATCGTAACAACGGGCAAGTAAGTAACTCATTTTGAAAAGTTTTAGATGAGTTTTAGACGAAACAGACTCAGGCGCGTGGAAAACAATTTCCTGACGTTGTCAAATTTCTTTTCTCCTTTTGACTATTTTTCAATCGGAACCTCACCAGATATTATTATTTCAATACCTACACATTCTAATGAATTTCATTTCCTCCTTATATTCAACTAATTTCATCGATCGTGACATCGTACCGTGTCATTTATATCTTCGCATGCTCAACAATTTCGCAGTTCGGACGCTTTTTTTTTTTAATGTAGAGATGCAAAATCAAAGTTACGCCTGAAATGTTCAACGTTCCGAAAAACACATGCCTAAAATAAAAATGAATAACTAGTAATAATTTGGATATACGACCGTTATGATTATTTTTAAAATTAATTAATATCGCGAATAGTTGGCAATAATGAGAAAAAAAATTAAAATAAAATCTATAACCGCACAAATTCTGTCACGGTGTGAGATGTGAAATAACGTTAATTCCGTTATTGAAGAAGGCGGTTTGTATTTTTCTCTACTTTCATTAGCCAAGCACGGAGTGAACGAAGCCAAATTGCGAAAACGTGTAGAAAAACAATTCTTACGTAAGGAGGGAGCGAAATCATTTATACAATTCAATTCTCGCTCTGGTGCGAGGCGGCCCAATTTCTGGCGTGTATATTTTAGGCATTAGGCGAGCCATCGGCCATTTTATTCGTCTTTCAACCCCTGAACCGGCGGGGAGCGGGGGTGGGTAACGTCAGAAAAGGCCACCCCTACCACCGCCGAGCACTCAGTCGGCTGAGGGGTGACTGGGAAAAGAATCTTCACGCAAAATGGTCGTTATAGAAGATTCTTCCCCTAAGCCTCGCATCGGCTTTTTTCGGCTACAGCTCGATACTCGGATCTCTGATATGTTAACAATTGACCAGTTAGTCGTTGGCAAGAATTAATTTCTTGCAATATGTATACAAAGGGAGAGAGAGAAAAAGAAAAGGTTCACCTGAAGACATTTTGCGTCCGAGGCTTTCGCAAACAGCATAAATTCTCTAACAGGAATAACAATCCAATGTTTATGTGAAAATCATACGCCTAATTGTGATGTAGAATGGAATGAATTTATTCAACAATAAATCTGCTAGAAATTGATTGTTCTGATTATTTGAAAAAGAGAGAGCGAAAAAGAAATTGTATTTATTGTATTAATTGTATGCCGATTGTATGAAACAGGTGGTTCGTAGAGAAAAATGCAGTTTGAGAATTTTCCGGGTATTTGAACAGTTATCTAATCAACCGATTATCGCTGAAAGTTTGAAAACGTGGTTAAAACGTGAACGAATTATCGCCAGCGACTGATTGTGAGATTTACGAGTATAGGAAGGGAGAAATACGTTGAAATTCACTGGTTGGCCAATAAAAATTTGTAACGAAACGTTTCCGCGATAAATTATGTGTTAAGGAGTTGTACCTACGTGTGAAAAATGGTTATCCATATTAATTCGTACGAGGAGTTATTGCTCGAGATTACATCGAAGACCACTCTATGCACCATTCAATTCTGAACCGTTCTAAGCAAAGTTAAAGTGGCGCTGTTGCGCCTCTGTCTTACGTATAGACGAAAGTTTAAAGTCGAGAGCTCTGTCGTAAGTTTCGGCAAAGATACACGCGCGCGTCGAACTGACTCCGAGAACTGAATCCTTGTACCGGCCAGTTTTCTCTGCTTCCAAAATTTGTCGGTACAACCAGACTAAAGAACAGCACGCATTTGGCCCGTGGAACCCGTCGATCATCCCTGAAACTCTGTTGAAAAAAAGAAGTTGCTAATAAAATGAGAACATAGACAGGCAAAACAACTCGACCCTGCAAGGCACGTCTAACCCACAGCACACGCGGCAGAATTCGCATTTTTATCGGAATAAAATCGCGGTCTAAGGTTTTTTTCCCTCGTTCAGGCTGGAAGAATTTTGAACGTCAATGTACGAGCCTGCATTTAAGTTGACCAGCGTCAAAATAACCGAACAGTCTGTGCGAAAATGCGTTTTATTCGTACCCGTTAGCTACAGTGTTTGAACGCAAGACCGTCAAACGCAAGTTCTTTCTGATCCATCGGATTTGCGTCGATTCGTCGATCATTGGCTTTTCCCGTTTTCAGGAATAAACAAAAAAATATTTTTCCGACGTGCAAGGATAAAGGCTCGGCAAGAAGTTGTTCGAAGTTTGTCGACGGACTGTACGACTTAAAGCTAAACGCATAATTTAGGTCTGGAGAGTGTGTGAAAAATGAAGAAAAAGAAGAGCGGACCGCAGCTCTCGGGAGATGGTTGGTTCGATTGTCGAGAATTGGAATATATTGTATCAGCCAGGTCGTAACTCTTTGGAAAAAAGCGAGCGTATAGAGATGGCTACGTACGCCACAGCTGGTCAGGGGCTGCCGGGTTATGATCGGGATATCATGCTCGGAATAATATTACATACACGAAATGTGAAGGAAATTATACTTTATACCACCGAGGTAGCTGATAATTTCCCTTATAAATTTCTGCCTATCGATCTGTTTATCCCCCAAGAAATTACGGTCCGACTGTTACAGGGATAATTACGGAGCGAAACAACAGCCCGTCGTATCTCACAAAATCGGAAAGCAAGAGGCAGAAGTAGTTCCTAGACTCGGATCTTCGATACTTCGCTTTCTGATATATTAGCGGAATTACCGGCCCTAAAAACGCTCCACCTCCGAAGTCTGATCCAACCGTTTGACAGTGGGTACGAATTTTCGTCCCGGTAAGAGGTACCAGTCACTTTTCAGACAGGGAGCATTGCCTGCTAAGGAAGCACAACGAATCCAGGCTTTCTATTATTAACAACCGTCACGTTGACCTCGGGCCCGACAAGCACGCAATAACTGGGCACCGAAAACTTGAGGAGCTTTTACTCCCTGAGCACCGCGTTCGAATCCGCGAAGTGGGCACACCCGGTAGTTGATGGAAAAATCCCCACAAGCGATAATCGGAGCATCGGGGGATAATCCGTTCGATGTTCGAGGCTTGCGATCAGCACGACGCGAGGAAGACGACGGCGAAGTTGCTTTACGACACATCTCAGCCGCGTCACGACGTCGTGTAACGACATTTCGGTACAACGGATATAAGAAAGCAATCTCGGTGCGCTTGGCAAGACTCGGCGAGAAGTTCTGCAGGAGATTATCGGCTTGCGCGGGATGCGGTGACCACTAACTTAACCGACCAGACGCGTGCCCGACGCGGCTCTGACCGATCGTTTCGTCACCCCACCTAAACCCTTGCGGAAATAAAAATTGAAAACCCGTTTCTCAAAAGTGACCCTCCCAGCGTACGAGGGGTTTTGTTATAGGCGACTAGGCGAGGACCGCTGGGGCTACTAAGGGCAGCCTAGGGCGACGCGCCTCTCTCTCTCTCTCTCTCTCTCTTACTTTCTCTCCCTCTTCCCCACTAGACCCGATTACCATATCCTTTCTAGAATCCGATGCGGGGACTCCGGTGCAGGAGAACTGGTCAGGTAGGTTTTTTCGCATTTTTTAATTCCCGATGACCAGATGCCCGGATGGGGTCCCGGAGAATCCGACCTGCCCTGACCTCCCCTTTGCGATGACCCCATAAAAATCCTAGGAACCGGTTTGACCCTTTGCGCTTTCGGACGTTACGGTAGAGAGAGAGAGAGAGAGCGAGAGAGAGAGAGAGAGAGAGCCGGCCCTTCGGATCGTTCGTTCATCCGCTCGTCCGTTTACCTTCGTTCAGGCAGCGACGACGCCGCGACGCACGTAGACGTTACGCTTCATGGTACTATGTATACATGCGTGCCATGCCTATGATACACAAATGCATCCACGAGCGGCACCCGGTTGCCCATTGTTGGCCACGCATAATGACCGTTATGTAATCCTAGCTCGCTTTGTAACGCGCCGTACGAGCGTGCGCGTCTCTTCCTTGACGGCGTAAGAGCCGATGATTTGTCAACCAACGAGGTAAGGAAATGGAAAAAAATTTACCCTTCCGTCTTGCGAAGCGATCTGTGCTTCTTTCTCTTCGATCGTGCGCGTCGCGATATTCGCAAATTTACCAACTTCGATGGTCAGTATTGTAATTTCAAATCCGCGAACACATCCAGACGAGGAACGTACGTGTCTCCGATATTCAAAACTGTAAAACCGACGTTTCAACCCCCGTCCCTTCGGCAAAATGAATCAGTTTATAAAGTGGAGATCAAAAATTTTGTGCTCTTATAAGCGGTGTCAGTGGAGTAAAACAGTACGTTTCGTTCGGGATAACCCGACGGAAGGTTTCGGAAGAATTCGGGATTCGAGTTTCGGAGGTGGAAAATGACTGTACGAACTCGGTTTCAAGTCTTGAGAAACAAATGCGCCAGTTAAGGGTATAGCTTCGTGAAGGAAATCAGTGTTATTGTAATGTAAAGCAAAATCGATTGGCCAGAGACTCGCAGGCGCTTGGCAATTTAGCTAATGACTACAGCAGATATTCTACAACGACCGAGTCAGTTCTTACTTAGCCTGCAACTTCCTCGCGATAATTTTAAGCCCGAAACAGAATAAAGAGTATTCCGTCTGAAATCGGCCTCGCAGATTTTCATTGAAAATCAATATTCGGCACGGTAATTTTCGCTGTCCAATATCACGTTCCGATATACTTCACTCGTTCGAGTTGAAAATTTGCCAGCCGTGTGATACGGCAGCCTCGTTTCAATTCCTCCACACGGAGAATCCGCGAGGAGAGAAGTATCTCAAACTCAAAGCTGCCCGGTCTAATAAAGTTAGGAAACCCCATCTTGCCTCTTTGATGGTTGTATTTGCAAATTTGCATCGATTTGGCACAAGTGCTGTTCAGCTCGATGCACGGAGAGAGTTGCAGAAAGTACCGGAATATTTGCATTCAATCCGATCCTTCGATTGCGCCTAGACTTCTGTATCATCTGCGGTTTTCCGTAAAGCTCGGATACAATCTGGGGTCGTTAACGGCGTTGTAGAAATTTAAAAATAACTCGACAAAGGTGGATCGTTCTCTTCGGAGTGATCGGAACGCCGTTACAAGTTCGGTTAAGAATAGGAAGGAATTGCCAGCGGGAAGAAGTAGCAAAGGTGGATCGAAAAGGTATAAAATGCTCGCATCAAGGCCGGACTCGTTTCTCCGAGCTTACTTTCTCGATCCTGCGTATAAGTATTACGTACATTCACAGTTTGACTTCCATTCGGCGAGAATCAAGACAAGGGGAGCGACGGGCGTTCGGGTAAAAGTAAAACGTAAAAGTAGAAATAATGAGTTTCCCCAGCGAGTTCCCGGTGCTGCTTCGGAAAAAAGTTAAGTCGAGGGTCTTTCCCACCCCTCAGCCATTCCCTCCTCCGGGCGCCCCTCCACCACGTGGATGAGAGCGGGAGAGGCGGAGGCGTAGAGGGTGGACGGGGGTGGCATTAATTACGGTCGTTTATTATAAAAACTGAACGCCCTCCGGCCAGGAGGAAAGAGGCGGTGGAAAAGAGACGGAGAAAGAGCCGCGGAGGAGTGGGAAGGGGGGGGAAAGCGAGAGAAATAAGGAGGGAAAAACCCTCGGCTGTCTCCCTCTGTTCAATTTAAAATACTTAATCTGTCTTAGTCTCTGGCACGCGGGTTGTCAAATGCAACTGTCGCCCTGTAGCTCGAGATTGTACATTATAACTGCGGCCCTTATACCGCGTGAAGCAGCAGCGGGATTCGCTAAATTTCAAAGAGCGGCTCATCACTTACGATAAACTGATCAAAACATATTAATTAAGATCGATAAACGACGCGGCGAGAGATATATTCTTCTTCGATTTTCAGGAAAACGTGCAGCGTTCGTATTCTCCGCCAATCTTCGTCAATGTCACTCGGGATACTGCGTGACTGGGTAAACGGAAATTGTATATTTTCCACGCTCTCTTTCGCCTCATAAATTTCACGGACTTGGACGATTTTTATCCATCTCGACGTCGACTGTTACGAAGCCCTGTCCGCGGTTCTGTAACCGAATTGTTGCATTACAGAAATATTTCAACACAGCGGCTAAACTTGGAATCAGTTGGTCTGCATTCGAGTTTCTGGTCAATATCAAGACCGGGATATGGCTGAAGTACGAACGGCAGACGGTTGAGAATCTCTGAGAAAAATAAGAAACAGGAAAATGGCGGGGATTTTAATTTGCATCCCCGCCTCTGTCTATTCCAGAATCCGGTCCAAGACTTTTCCTTCCCATTAAAAGGGGGATGCCGGAGTGAAGCTGCTATACAGGTTCTCGATGATGCTTCTACTCTCGGCTATTTTCCATGTACTTTTCTCTTTTCTCTTTTCATCTTTTCTTCACCTTCAAACTACCGCCAGCGTCTTGCCTCGATATTGGATATCCCAATTACGATAATGCTTTTTCTGTTCCAAGACGTTACTGATCGGGTTCAATCGATCCTGTGAACGAAAGTAATAACCGCTACTTATAACTACTCGATAACAACTGCCAGTGTCGGGAAAACCATCGATGGTTCAAGCAAGGAAACTATCCGCAGTTATAAATAAGTGGCAAGTAACTACGGGTTGACGCAACTTCGTGTCAACGGCTTTTCTCTGACGTATCAACTGCACTTCCGACATGTTTATGCAGTACAACAGAGTACAAGAGAAGGTTTCACGATCCGTGAATAACGAGAAGGCGTTTTGCCGAAGGGAACATGTGAATTGCAGGATCGGTTGTTCGTCGTTACACTGCACTTGCAAAACAGTGCGACGCGAATGTTCATCAGCGAATATTCACCGACTTAAAAATATGAGTATGCCAATAGTCATTAAGACACTTCACGAATCTTTCGTACCAATCTCCTACTTTCTATTCCGTACGGTTTTTCAATTTTGAAACTGTTACTGATATAGTGGATTGCTCACTGTTATTGCCTGAAAGTCACTCGTGAATTTAAATTTGATCTAAAAAATTACGCTTACCATTTTGACGAGACCGTAAAGCTCTATCAAATACCGCGAGTATTGATATCACGCGGCAATGAAACTTCAGAGGGAACTGGCGTCAAAGGAATAAAACGTTTTTCCGGATTTCTCAAAGAAACTCTTTCATTCTTTATTTCTTTATTTATTAGAAGAACAAAGATTTATTCCTATCGATAGAATGGTTGATTAGTCTTGATTTTCAACTGATTGAAGATGCATTTTAAATACGATATCAGTCGCAAAAATTGACGTACGTCGAATTAGAATATTATCGGCGATCGCAATCTAGTTGATAAAACTAAGAGTTTTAACTCAAAACTTATCATCTTATGATCAGAACTGGATCTTAACTATGGATTTTTAATAAAAATAAATTCCGAGTCCGCTTATTGATCTAAAACTTTCAGAACTGCTACGTGATAAATGTTCCTGTAAGTTCCGTAAACATAACCGGTAACTTGGTGTGCTTTATGAATAAGATGAACAAGTTCAATGTGTCCAATTGGCCTTTTTAGCAAAAAAAAGAAAATGGAAACAAGTGAAATCTACTTGATAAAATAACAGGTTGAGCGCAGAGAAGACGAGCACTTTTTCGGCAAAGCCATCACGGTTTTCACCCATAATGCAAAAAATTTATAAACTAGCGAATGCGAAGACGGTAAAAAAAGAAAACGTGGGCAACTCGAGAGAAGAAAATCCTCTTCGCGTCATCTCGAGGCGTATCTTTTTCCCAGTGACTGTACCACACGTAACGCTTCGAACCGGCGAATCGGGGGTCAGCGCTTGGGTCAACTAGCCCGCGTAAGTAAGCCGCCCCTTTGCCGCGATCCTCATACCGGTGCCCACTGCCATTCAACATATGGCTGAAAGCCCGAGCACATGGTCATACACGTACGTGTACAGCGCGGGTATAGGTATACCTACGCGTTATTCGTGAAGCGTGCGTGGGCAACGCCATGTAGGTCATTCACACGAGGCTGCAGGGTGAAACGTGGTCGGCCGTTCGGTTTCTTGGGGTGTTTAAGGAGGCTTGCACATCCCCGCAATACCATTCCCAAAAATCGATCCTTCCTTTTATTCGAGGAATAAAGGATCACCGGTAATACTTTCAGTAGTATTTAAACTTCTCGATTCCTTGTGCCAATTTCTTTAACATTTTTTAGAACGTTGGTCGAAACATTTTACGATTTCTTGTTTTCTTCTTTTGTTTTATTCAGTGGATAATCGCGGTAGCAAAATTCTTCGACGAAACGGAAGCAACTGCGTAAGTTACGAAAGAAAGACGACGGTAATCTGGATACTTTTTCGTCGTTCTGTACAGGAGAACGTCCAGGGATGCGTACATATCCGTCTCTCTGATACTTTTCAATTTTCTTTTTGCGATCGAGCGGCGCATACGATGAACGTCGGAGCGAAGGGCGCGGAGGGCGCGGCGAGAAAAACTCCCTACTTCAAGTTAGCCGGGGGTGGCGAGGGTTTTCGAAGGGGTGGGTCGGCGGTAGACACCCTTTAGATTGGGTACCGAGATGAAAGAAGCCAATCTTACGGCGGCTTCGAGTTTTTGCTCCGGAACGATTTTTGGTAATTAGAAATACACCGCGGGGCCTTCAGCTATACTCTCGACCCACCCTCGGAGGCGATATCTCTTTCAGAACTGGCGAGATAAGGCGCCCGGTCCGAGTTTAAAAGAACATCGGAGATGAATGATTCCCGCTCGCTATATACGCGCAGAGACGGTTCTTCGCTACACTTTCCTTTCAGCGAGGCAAACACGGGGGTTAACGATGGACGGATCTGCGGCGATCCCGCGAAATTCCATTCGCTCGATTCTAATTGCCGAAAAATTCCCTAAAATCTCGCGGAAATTACGCTTGTTTTTTAGTGAATCTTTGTAAACCGTACACGTGTATCTTTCTCTTAATAATTTTTACTTCTTTGTGTTTTTCTTTTCACTTTTTCTTCTCCGTTGGAGGATGAAAAATCATTAAGACAGCCTTGGTTTTTCTTTATTTTTTTTTTTTTTATTTCAAGCGACGAAGAGAGTACGAATCTTGGCCTTCGAGCGCAGGGTTTCATAATATTCCAGTTCATTAATTTCTCGCAAAGACAGTGTCGGGGCCGCGGGACCCGCCATTCGTATTTAAATTCAAAAACAACCGACTGTCGCTTGCCCCCCCTCACTCACCCCCCGACCCTTGCCGTCCACCCCGCTCTTCCTTATTCTCTTTCCGTCTCCCTTCCTCCTTATTCTTCACCCCCGCCCCCATCTTTCTCAGTCTGGCTCTCGTCCGCGCACCAATTTATAACCTTTTCCATCCTCGTTCGCTGCGAGGGCTCAGTCAATAAAGTATTCTAAAAAGCCCACGCGAATAAGAGCCGTCTTACACCCCCACCCTCACCCAGCACCCAGCCGCCCTCGGCTCGGCCCTCGGGGGTGAGCGGAAAAATAGGGGCGGCAAAAAACGTCAATAATATCGGCAAGATGGAGCCTGCGAGTGTTTCGAGGTGCCTAACATTCGTTGGGAACTTTCAGATATAATGTACGGACTATGATGTTGAACCGTACTCGTGCGAGTTTAGCCGTGCGGGGATTTCGAAATTTCGATCTGAATTAACGGGCTGACACTCAATTCCTTAGTACAGGACCCTTATTCGGCAACCTATTGCGAAACATTACCACCGGTATTCAGTCGGATGATGAAACAACCAAAGGTTAGCAGGACTTTTGAGTTTTCCTCAACATTTGATAAGAACAAATTTTTTTTCGTAGCGCACTCTCGAGATAAGAAAATGAATTTTCAATTTTTGTTATTATTGTAATCAACGCCGTGACTCTCACTAGTCTGACCAGTCCTTTTCAACATTTATTTTTGTTGCTGTGGTAATAGAATGTCACAGGTTTTCAAATAAGAAAGTGGAAGGGGAAAATTGCGCCACCCCGGTGATCCGAATTGACAACCTACTTGCCCTTCGATTCGTCCGTTTCCCCGGACTTTTTTTACAGCTCGTCTTTGCGAGCTAAACGCCGTGCTTTCGCGTTATTCTTTTCGTTGTCCTATTAATTATTATATACGCCAAACTTACAAGCGCGGTGCAGACAGGATATGCCCGGGTACACGTCCATCGGAAACACCGGCGTTAAGGAAATGGCTCGTATTTCCACCCGCCCTCAACCCATTGTGCGGCTCTTCATACGTATGGAGGAGAAAACAAAAAATAACGAGCGTTAACTTCCGCGAGCGTTATAAACGGCGACGTTGAAAATTTCACGGCGCAATATTCCAGAGGGAATATCCTGCAGTTTTCCGTTTATGATTCTGCGATAAATTTCAGATACATATACATACATGTATACCTGCAGCTACTTTCAAGTTTCGTACATTGATGGTTTCATGAAACTGTTTTTTTTTTTTTATTTACTGAAGGATCTTTATTCTCAGATATCGCTTGTATCGAACTATCAATTTGATTTTTATACCCAAGTATAAATTACGTAATACGTTATAATTAATATGTATTAATCAGCTGCAGTTTTTTGTATACATACAATTTACCATTCGTAAGAAATTTTCATGGTCAGTAACTTTGACGGAAGTCTCTAGAGAATGCAAAGCTATATTAAAATCACGTGATTTGAGTCTTAGCGTAACGATGATGTCTGTAATTCATAGATCAATCTTGAATCTTCTTACCGTTATTACTATTATTACTTTGTGTACCAATGTTTATACCATGTCCGTAATATTTCTAATAAATCGGAGCCAAATACTCGCAACGAAAAGTATCAATGTGATGAAAATTCGAGAAATACTTTGTTCACGTCAGACGTAATATTCTATTTGGATGTCAATACAAATATTCAAGGAAACTTAGATGATCAAATTTAGTCTATCGCTCCAGCGTAACAATAATGCGACAAAATTTCACCACCGGTTTCTTGGAAGGGTTCCGGCGTATCGCCAGAGCTTTCCCGACATAATTCTTCCTCTCACATTATTATCTTATCCATCTCTCCCAACCGAGCTACCTGAAATTTCTTATGAAAAAAAAAGTAAAAATAAAAAAAAAAAAAGAACAAGAAAATAGAATTATAGGAAGATAGATATTGTACTTGAATTAATTTCCTGTTATACAGCGTTAAGAGAACCTTGCATTCCTGCAGATATTCGGATTGGTATATACGGTCACTGGTTAGGACAAGTGAGGCTTTAATTGTTTTATGCACTACTACGTCAATACGACTATCATCGATTCCTGACGTTGAATGAAATCCAATAATTTCGGAGACGGCTGATTTCCTAATGCTCACATCCCAGTTTCGTTTTTTTTTTTACAGTTTAAAGGATGAGTTTTTTCATAAAAGAACGTTTTTTTTTCATAATTTGTTCCGTGGCTAGTTGACTCGAAACTTGACCGCTTAAAGATGTACTTGACATACGGTCAGGCCAAAATAGTGCCAAAATCAAAATATTCTAATAAAACGATTCGAGGAATGTGACTGAAGCTGAAATTTGTTACAATGGTTTCTTACTTGATACAGGAGAAATGGTCTAGAAAATCATAAATTTCGACTAGTACAGCGTCTGGCTATCTAAACAATTTTAGGTCTGACTTGAACGTTGAGGGTCGAACTCCGATGATAATTGTCAATCAACAAGCACAATATATAACATTATGGAAAATTATAAGCTACAACCGCAACTTCTAGTTCTTTTGAAAATCATCCTTAAAAGTCCATTTTAAAAGATTTTCTAAGAACTTATTTACGAGAAAAATGTATCTTCATGCAGATAATAAGAATTAGAAAAAATCTCCCTAGCCGTAGACGTAAATTGACCGGGTCTTGTTGGTAGAAACTTTGGATTTAAAAATTTTTTTTACAGTGTCCCAAATTCACTTCGATCGACTTCATTCGTACCTCCCCGTCCATTTTTCCACCTCTCCATCTCTTCCCCTCGCAACAATGCATCCTTAACAAGAACGCGGTCGTTGCAAAGCAAAACTAACATCACGTTCCCCAGGTATACGTCACAGATATTAAACCTGCCTACCATACATGCATAGATGCAGTGGCACCGTCTTACCGCATACGATGCACCGGGCCGTCGCGTCGCCGATGTCCCAAGCAGGTATAAGACTAGGTCGGGGTCGGTAGGTTGGTGAACGGGGTTTGTTGGGTGGTTGTGGCCTCTTGGCTTGTGCCTCGCGTAAAGGGTACGCCGCTCGGCGGAGGTGGCGAGGGGGTTACGGGGTTAGGAGGGGTCGTGGGGGGTCGTGGGGGGGTCGGGGGGGGGGGGGGGGATCTACGCAAACGTATAGACATGCCTCCGTATATATAACGCAACGTAACCGAGTTCCGTCGATAATGGCACTTAACGGAAAACATGGTTGGGGTAATTATATTCCCACGCGTAGGGTATGTGTACTTACCCTGTACGCTCCGCTCATTTTCTCTGCTTCTCGGCTGCCGAGAGCTACGTATTCGCATCTCGCCTATTCCTTCGCCTAGACCAGCTAGATAGCTAGCCTGGGTACGTATACACACAACTGGCTCCGTGCCTCCCTCCATTCCCTGCAGCGCATCCTCGACTTATACCTGCCGATGCGGCGACGTGCTCCGGACAGGGTGAATCGCCGATGAACTTCACCGAACCTTTCTCGACCATCGCTTAGGTCACTTATGGTCCTGAGATTCTCACGGTTACAACTGGCGACGGAGCCGCATCGACGAAATTACCGCGTCGATGTTTCTTTTTTGAAATATCTTTTCACCGGGATATAGGGGGGAGGGTTATTTTTTAATTGACGAACGAGCACGTGATTTTCTTGTTTTTGTTCTACTCTGCACTTTGGGTAATAGTGTCAAAAAATTACTCGGAAGCGTTAAATTGAATGAGGGTTTTTTTTTTTTTTAGAGGCGAGAGGTCTGTAACTTCAGAAGAAATACTCACCTACGCTTATCGCATACGGTTGTATTTGTCAAAAATTATTTCCTCTCAGCCCGTGCTACGAAAGTTAGATTTTCCAAGACTGCGGAACGTGCGTGAAGTACCCCATTTTTTAACAGTGCGGTAAAACAACTCAGGCAGTTGCGTTCAACTGCAATTCTTAATTTTACACACTAGGACTTGCGCACTTTCCTAAAACTTAATTATGCCGCTAACTTTGTACTTTTATTCGTGTGACCGCAGCACTCGCCTTTGCGGCCGCATGGCGCTGCAAACTTCACGCTTGTCGGAAATCGCCCATCTTCCTCACTCGTAATGCAACGTACTATTTCTGATTCTAATCGGATTGAACTATAAATTTATCAATGTATGGCTTGCAATTCTTGGTAAAAAAAAAAAACAAAACAAATGGTAGTTATAATTTGCCGCCGTTATCTTTAATTTCTTCAAAATTAAGGTCTTACCAGACTGACATACAAGCTAATTCAGTATTGATTTATACATTTTTATAATTCTTAGAGGAAACAGTAACTGCAAAAATAAGAAAAAATAAAAAAACAAGACGTCATCCTTTCACCAATAAAATCGCACATAAATTATTTTTTGCCGATTCCACGATGAATAATTTATATATATCGTAGAGCTCGAAACGTTGTTTTTAGTTTTATCGCGAATATAATATAACTTAAGGACTGAGTTTTGCCGGTGAATTCATCTCGGGCGATCCGGCGTCTTTTTCTCCGTTCCCTTGGCCTGCGAGAAGGGAGGAAGAAACACCATCGTCGTGAAATAATTCCATTTTCTTCCGCGAGTACAATTTTGCTTTCAATTTATTTTACCTCTTTCGTCCCCTTTTTCCTTCTTTGCCCCGTTACAGTGCGATCTTCAGTCCCTCCTCCTCCTCCTCCTCCTCCTCCTCCTCCACCTCCTCCTCCACCTCCCCCCTCCTCACCCTCCTTCTCCCTCCAGCCTCCCCGCCTCATCGCGGCTGCTGCCGCCTTCCTTACTCGCTCCATAGGCCCCATGCCCCACCCTTTACCATCCCAGCACCGTTGCTTCGACCGTTGTAATTATTAAACATTGCGAGAGCCAGCGGCAGTAAGAAGCGTTTTATAACTGCATAAAACGTGAATGTAATTTGTAATATAGAAAATTTTTCCACCCAAAGTTTAGAATGAATATTCACAATTTGTATCGCGGCTTTGTACGTATGAAATATTCTTGTTTATTCCGTGATCGCTTTAATATTTGTTCAATTTCTCAACTCTCGACGAGATCAGGAACAGGTTTTATTACAACGCGCTGATTAATGGCTCGTACCGAAGGAATGGGGGGGGAGGGGATAAAAAACAAAAATAAACAACAGCGGGCACGCCTACAAGGAGGTAGAACGGAACGGGATTGAAACGAATTGTTCTCCCCTGGGTTTCCGTTCAATTTTTCGTAGCGGGCAACTTCTTTCGCGGATCGGCGACGCCGAGAACCCCTTCCGAATCCCGTTGACGTCAATTAATGACAAAGTTGGCCCGGTAAGGGCGCAAGTGCTGCATCGCGGGGCTAAAACTGCGTGATCTTCATTTGTTTCGTGCCCCGGAGCAAGAATTTCAGGATCATCTCAATCTGGATTTTAATAATTCTGGAAGCGACGCGCGGATGGAAGAATTCACCTAGGGGTTGGGGTGGATGAGAGGGTCCTAAATTATTTCGGGGTGAAAATTTTCAGCCCGCGGGCCTCCTCCGGAATTAAGGAATGCCCGTGTATACCTATACATCCTCGATCAAGTCCAAAACAAATAGAAAAAGTTTTCCAACTCCTCGCGCAAGGTCGAGATCGACTCCTTGATTCAACAATAAAGTGCCTGCGAAAAAATTATCCTTTCTTAACCCAGACCATAGTTTGATTTACAAATCCCGCCGTTACACCTGAGCCGCGCAATCAAGACAAAGATGAACCGAAGCACAAGGATCGAGTGCAGGACTCGGGGCGCTTTCCCGGTGTGACTAATCGAGCGAGGGTAGAAAAAATGAAACGAGGGGATAGGGGTGCATAAAAAGAGAGCCACTGTTACCCGCTTCTTCTTTTTTTTTTCTCTTATCCGCGTCCAGCGCCGGCGCCGCCTGGCGAGAAAAGGGCGAGACTTTTGAACCCCGCGAGGGGCAGCTGGAATTCTCATCGAGCGCCATCTGCGAGAGGGTGAATAAAGCCCGTAGTCGGGTAGAAAATCGATGCCGCGTTGCGCCTAACAAGGCCGACCCTGCAGCATCTGCAGTGAATTGTTACCGTCGAAAAGAAATCCGTCCGGCAAATTCGTATCAGCAATTCCTTAGACGCGATCAGAGGCACGGCGAATGATGTGCGTGATCGAATGACGCCGATCATACGTATAATACCGTAACGTCGTTACGCGGCTTATACATAATGCACGAAGCACGTCGATCACACCGTCAATTGCATATAATTATCGCGAAATATGCATTGTATGAACGCGAAGAGGAAAGGGCGGGTCGAAATACCGGATTTGCAGGATAGCATTCCGGAGGAAAGAGAGGAATCAAGTCGGTGCCCGAGGAACAAAAACACTCCGACACATTCTCATTTGAGACAGAAATAAAGAAAAGGTACGGGCTCTGCGAAATCGCAATAGTAAATTCGTCGAAGTCTTGCCATTTTTTTTTACTTCTTCGTCGAATGAAAATCTATCGGAGTATTTTTGTCCAGGATCGCGTATAGAACGTGGCCGTTAAGCCCCTTTTCGCGTTTGAGATACGCGGACTTTGATGTCGGAGTTGTATTCGTCAACATCGAAATCGACGAGGACGCCCCCTTAATACATCTCTCGGTAGCGTAAAATAGGCGGTCGAATGGCCAAAGACAAAGTCCCAAAGTCGAACGTACGTATAAAAAACTCATTTTGCCCCCGAGCTGTAAATCACCATGACAAACATCGCGAGGCTTGCGGTCCGGGGACAATGAGCCTTCTCCTGCTCAATGAAACAATGTCCTCATTTTTTCAATGCGGTCGATATGCAGCGTGCTACTGTAATAAGTCAATCACTAATTGGACACCCGGCGTGACGCTGAAGGCATATTACGACCGCGTGATTGTGATGCGGCGAACGGCTGTACAGACGACGAAAATTTAAGTACCGACGCGACGTAGTGCTCGATTACGGAACACATTCGATTGAGATTCGTTGATCGGGGGGAGACGATGATACTGGAAAAACGAAAGGAAACCACGGGTGCAGCTGCCGGAGTTGCAGGGAAGTGGAACGTTAACATACGATTAGCCACTGTGTTTGGTGTGCCCGTCAAAAGCTCGTTGGCGGAACGGAAAACGGGGAGAAAATAGGGAAAATAAAGAGAAGCTCGTTAAGGTGAAAAATAAAGATAACAGTTATCGCGAGTGCAGAAGAGGCAGCATGAGGGAAATGCAAATTACAGGATTAAGCTCGCGTCACACGTCGACGGCATTGCGTTTATCTTCGGCGATCTAAAAGACTGGCTCTTGCTCGTTCTCTTTCCACTTAGGTCGCCGTTAAACTTTTCGCTTCTGCTTTACGAGCGGTTTGCCCGATAATTATTTTTATCTCGTAATACGCGTCCGACTTTAACGAGCACTAAAAACGAAATTCTTACATTGTATTTCGCGATGCCGAAGACCATAAAATACGGGAAACGGGTGGCATCTAATATTCACTTTACTAGCATTCTTTGTATAGGCGAAGAAAATCGGAATTCTAACGCCGCGGGGATCGAAGTATAACACGGTAAAATACGTTGGTTTAACGAATATTAAATTGCCCGACAATATCTGGCAATAAAATGTGAAAATATGAGAACATTTTAGAGCTGATGAGATCAAAATTAACTTCTGTACTTTGTATTTACCTGTCAAGTTGTCTCGGACGGCAAAACAATTACAGCACAGGGTGGTTAGAAATAACATTTTTTTTTGTCGCAAATGTTAGTGTTTTAATGAAAAAACGTCCTCTCGGAACAGATAGCTTTTTTATTGTTATTTTCGATTTGTTCAAACATTTGGAAAATTTCACTTTTTCGTTTAAAGTCAAAATAGTTGGCATCATTAGAACACACCGATTTTACCGCAAAAGAAGAAATCAGTCAATTTCAAATGACTGTAACGTGCGTTCTAATAATGATAACAATGCTTAACTATAGAGGTTTGAAAATCTTGAAGAATAAGCTTGAAGTATGTAATATGCATGATCTTAAGAAATATTGAATATTTTACGAGTCTTTTGACTTGTAACAAATAGAATAAATTCTCCATGTTACATAAATGAGAAATAAAAACGAAACGAGTGATCTATTAGATTTGAGCTAGAAGAGCTCATCGTTTGGGAGGATCTTTCTTCCGTCAGACACTCACATTTCAGGAGGTAAGAAAAAAAAAAACTTTTTAACCACCCTGATGTACGGATGTATATAGGTATATATATGGGACATTCCACGTCAAATTTGTAATCCATGTACCTCACCCCCATTGATTATGATAATTTTAGTGTGACGTTACAACCAACACGAGAGCTCTCGGACTTTTTTTCCAGAGTGAAATCTTTCAGATTTAAAAAAATAACGTTTTCGGAATTGGTTATACATTTTCTTTAAATTTCACTGGTAGCTAAAAAAATCTAAAAAAAAATTCCGAGACCCTTTTGGGTCGGTTGTGACAGCATAATAAAAAATTAGCAAAATCGATGGGGATGAGGTACATGGGTTGCAAATTTGACATCGAATGTCCCATATACATACCCGTTTACTGGTTCGGGAGAATATAATTTTAAGCTAGAGTGATTGTATTAAGTACGAAATTGAAAATCGATACATTATTCAACATTCGAAACTACCTTGAATTTCAAAGCATCATTATGACTTATTTGCCATTATACATATCCCGCTACGCATTAAATTAATTACAATGGACGGGTATATACGTATATAAATATATGCATATAATGTCCAAGATGAATGTAATTATAATATCGGTGTACAATAACACAAGTAAACAATGGACAAAGGAACGGTTAATTGTTTCAGAATAAATCCTCCGTAAATAGGTAAGCTCGGGAATCCTGAAACCTCGATTCAAATTAACCGTCAATCCTGTCAGCGATGGCGAGCGAGGAATGCTGCTATCCGCGTGTATAAAACAATTAACTGCAGACGGCAATTGTAGCTTCGTTCTTTGAAGGAAAAACTGGCCGCGCTTCGTATATCTACAGATTAAATTACACAACTATCGCGTAACTCGCGGTTATAATTCCCATTCCAAAATTACATAATACGAGTGATGCGAATCGTCGATTACTTATTATCGCTAATTCGAGGATTAGAGAAAGGATGTAAATTTCTTCCACACCTCCTTCCCGGCCCCCGTTATCTCGATCATAATTAAGCTTATGGTTTCCTGACGCATTCACCGCGGGTAATTTTCCTTCGGTAATATTACAATTACTGCTTCCGGAAGCGGTAATGTTTCGGTTCCCCGTCTGTTCAACCTGGCCGCCCTCCAGCTTCGGAAGGATCCGCCTCGCCCCTCGTAGTTCGGCGGGCCCTTCCGACTGGGCTGGGCCCAGATTAATTAAGGGTTGGGCCTAGTTGCCGAGGGCCCATTTGAGGCGGCGCCTTCTTCAGATAATTTCGTGCAGATAAAACCTAAAGCCGGTATTACACTTCGGGGTTAAATACTTGGTGCAGTTTCACCTGAAATATTTACCTGCAGAAAAAGGGCTCAGCTACTAATGAAAAACGATGGCGTGTGTATTAGTGTAATTATAAAATGCAGCGAAAAGTAGACTGTAAGAGAATTATTGAAAATTCCCTCGCGAGGTGATCCAGAGATTTATAGAAGTCACGAGTAGACACGTTTTTGCGTCTTATTTATTTATGTATGGATGATTTACTAACTTCTGTGAGATCTTATAACGGTGTTGACGGTTGAAAGTGCGAACAAACTTGGTTGAACTTTTGGAATGCTACCTTCAGGAAATCAATCTTCCCGCGTGACTGAAGAAAATCATTTTTGATGAAAATGTTAAATGACTTTTTTTTATTCTGGTGAAAAAGTTTACCGTGAAAGATAGATAGAGCAAGGGGAGAAATTTACTAAAAGAAAAATTTAATCACGGTTGTAAACTGCAAACAGTGTTCTACAGTCAAATGAAACTCTATTCGATTATCCACCTCAAGAAATAAACTATCTATTTGCGGAATAGAATAGACCTTGAGGAAAAGTTTTTATTTGTGATAAACGTAAGAAAGAAAACTACGTCAGCACGAAAAGTCAAACACCTTCAGCTTTGTGTAATCGTACCTAATAATTAGCTTCTAAAAAATGACAGATCGTTTGGATTATTCTACGATAAAAGTTTGCTTCCACGGGACAATCATTTCCCTGGTGTTTGAAATCACGAATTTTGCAAAACTAGGATTAACGAATTCGTTTCCGTTCAAATTCCTCTCGGTAGCTTACAAACCGTGAATCGACTTCACCTCGGCTTTGACACGTAAAGACAACGGTTTATGTACGATAAGGTGGGAAACAAGTGTCCGTACAAGAATTGCGAGAGCGAGGCTTCGCGTACCTAGATTGCACCTGCCCGTTCTATTACGCTACAAGTTCGTCTGGTACGGGTAACCCGACCTCAATCCTTCTCGCGATGGAAGCGTCCCTATTATAAGTTGCGAACAAACTTTACTTATACACCGAGAGGCATCCGCATGCGCCGTCAGTGTGGGTGCTAGTTCGTCTCCTTCCACGCCCTATCGGCATTCTCCCCCTAAACCCCCCTTTTTCCATCCCCTCCCAACACCCTCAACCACCACAATCTCCGTCTGCACCTACGCCACCACATATAGTCCTCATACAAGTCTATGCAGGATGCAGCCACTAAGTAACTCCGAAACGTGTTACAAGTTTAAATTGGAAATTCATACGAGATGCGGAAACTTTGGCGAAAGAATGGAGGGAAAATTTGTTTTTCAGTTTTTCTTTTTCTTTCTTCTTTTCGAAAAAAAAAAAAAAAACAAAAAAAAAACCCAAACCGGGCACCGCGTGTACGCACTTCTGTTCCACGAAGTTCACCGCACGTAGATTCTCGTAGAAGGAAAAATAAATCCAACCGTTAGATATAATGCTCGATTGTTCGAATGAAAAAACTGGATATTCGTTGGTTCTTTTTTTTTTCTCGCATTTTATTCGAGACCGATCCATCCGGCTTGACCAGTGTCCAGTCTCGGGGGAACAGGACTGGGGTTGAAGAGAATCAAGGGCAGCCGAGGGAGAACTTCACTTATACAGGGTGGTCCAAGGTGATTTATCAAAACAGCTCCTCGCGTCCGACCAAAAACGTGAGGAAAGAAGGTACGTTTTTTATTATTTTCAAATGACCGAGGAGCGTCTTCAAGTTTACGAAAATATTATTCCGCCGTTACACTTGGGAAATTGAAATTAAACACGTTTTGCGTGATCGTACAAAAAGGTGCAGGATTCTTTCCTTATCCTGTTGTCTGGACTGGGAATCATGCACGTTATAATTCGTCCCTTCGGCGAGTGAGTGACCAGTGGTCATTCAGAGTTCCAAGAGTGGACAGAGGGGTGCCGGCAACGCCTTGGGGCTCGAATACCTCGCACAATGCCGGGAACTCTTTTATTTTCATTGTGCGATGAAATCTTATACACGTCGCCTAATGAAACGTTAAGTAATTGCTTATTAAAGGCCAACTGACCACATCGAACATTGTGACTGAAGGCTGCAGGCGCGGACGCGTTTTGGAGCTTTCGGAGTTTCTGAGCTTTTTATTTCTCGTCCTCCCGGTTCCGAGAGCGAATGCATATTTAGGCAGTGAAAAATAAAGAAATTCAAAACATTCGGAAAAGACGAGCAAAAGTCGAGGCTACACGGGTACGCGGGTTATACGAATGGTCGCGGGGTATAATAAATTCTTTATGCGAGGGACGTTTGAATCAAAAAGTAAATTTCACCTTTTGAACGAACGAATTTGTATGGAGACAGTCGGTCCCCGCATCTGCTGCCGCAAAGAGAACCAGCAACATTGTCCTGTCCGAAATATTTGAAAACTGGTCTAACTGGACGCCGCGGTACAATGCACGTTCTGTGGCAAGCGTTCGCAGGATCGCCGAACCTATCGTTACAAAATTTGAATTCGCTCGCAGGCTTAAGTTCAGATGAATAAAACGGCAATTCCCAAAGAACGTTGAAATTGCGGTACAAGTGCCTCGGCCATAATATCCAATATGATTTTTGATCTATTTGTTAGATTTGCTTACATATTACGATTGTATTTTTTATAACATCGGTAAAAAAAAATTTTTGAACTGGGATTCCAGATGTCAAATTTTCATTTCTTCCACATAACTGATAAAAGAAAAAATAATTTTATTAGATAAAGTTTGCTGTTGTAGAAATCAGAACGATATTTTGGATTTTAAGAAAAATGACCTATTTTTTCAAACATTTATTGTCAATAACAATCGTACAAACCTTAGTTTCGCGTTTAAATCACTTTTATTCTAAAAATAATAATTAATCACAGCTAAACAGAAATAAATTTTGTTTTTTTTTTTTTTTGGGTGTATATTTGAATAAATAAATTTTGTTTCTGTATATCGAATGATAACCAAAATCTTCATTTATTACTTATAAAGTTTGCTTTTGTATTTTTTACGCTGATAAATAAGATTCGAAGTTTTTCGTCATCGCCACCAACCAAGAACTTCACGTCTTATCTATCAACGTAAAAAAGACGAAAGCAAACTTTATAATTAAAAAATGAATGATTTGGTTATTATTCGATGCATAGAATCGAAATTTATTTATTTAAATATAAACTCGACGGGAAATTATTTTTTTTGTCAAACTGTGTAATCGGGCAATGACAATGCGTAAGGTTTCAGCGTCTTAGCTCCTACAGAAATATTTCCCACAGTGATCGTCAGCGCGTCGAAGAAAAAGGGTCAGCGCGTCATCGACTGACCTAGAACAGGTTTGATTTCAAATTCAGGAGTCGAAGTGACCCTTCGGTGCGATTGTCCATCTTTCCTCAGGACTCTGTCTTGTCCATAAACTGGTTTTCTTTCCCACATCGGAGTTCCGGTCATTCTTGTTACTCGCAGGGGTTGATTTACCGTGGGGGGATACGAGGGGTGGGATGGACACCCAGCTACGGACTTTGGACTCGAAGTGGTCAGTCGGAGAATTTAGTTTGCGCTTGTTGGGTCAATCTAGTCTGTTTCCAATCATATGTAAGTGTCACTGCAGTGGAATCTTACAAACTGCGTCAAGCAGGTAAGAATGCGATAACGATTGAATAATGATAATTCGTCGATTCGTAAGATAAGTTTTTTCTCAAATTCGCATGTCTGATAAATATTCGCGTCCTTTTATAAATATTTGTGTAACCGAACTAAACGATCGCAATAAGTTTAATTAAAAAAGATAAGAATAATTTCGTTTCTAGCAGTACAAATAAAATGTGTTAAAAAAAAAGTTATAGAAACTTTATACTGTGAACAATTTTTGTGTACATCATTATCGAGCGTAGAGGTGAGGATGGAAGTGGCGACAAGTTCTTAAAAAATGAAAAATACTTGCGAAATGCGATGCGAAAGTCTGGTGAGTAACGATTGATTCGCGAGGTGAAACGCGGATGCACCCACGCCCGTGTAGTCAAGTATAGTTTGTTAGGTTTTATAGAATTTCTCTCCCCTGTGAAGAGCTACTTGAGGGCGGAGTCCCGGCAACGCGGCCATGTTGCCACCCCCGTCTTACCGCCCCCACCACGATCTCCCCCCGAGCCTTAGTAAAATAAGGGATGTAAAACGCGCAGGGAGAAATGGTGTTTGAAACTTCAATGGTGCGTCGCAAAGTCGGATGATGTGAAATGCAGGGCCATTCTTACCCGAAACGCGTTCGAACGACGTAGACACACACAAACACGCACACGCATGTACGTGACACGCGCATGCAATGTGTATTGCACATGTATCGGGCATGTAACGTTTTGAATATTAAGATGCGCGCGGTTGTTGGGATTAACAAATTACGATTGAACGTATAAGGTATATTATATGCACACAGGTACACACGCTTTACAACAACTGCAAGCCTCCGCCAAGGGATGAATTCTGATTAGTATCGCGAAAAGGATATCCCCATAAAAAAAACTCCGTAAATATTCTATACGCGCACTTCGTGGCCGGGGTATCGGTTGGGTTCGAAAGCTCGTAAAAATATCCAAGATGAAGAGAGACAGAGCGGTGAAAAAAATTATTAAAATTTATCCAATTCTTCTTCGCTCTTCAGATTTTCCCCTATTTTTACTAGTATGGAATTTCCGAACGTGCAATATATCGCGAATTTGCGGTGTGCGCTCTCAGTGACAACGAGTTACGAGATCATTGTTGCAGACGAGCTTCGGTCCGCCTAATTCTCACAATACACACAGAGACAGGATATATATGCGACGTATGTATATACACATATATACACACACCCATGACACATAGGTACGCTCATTGACACGACGAAATAATTCCAAAGTTCCAGCAAGGTTCCACGAATCGTCTTTCGACGTGCGAAACGCGCCTACCTTGGTACATCATGCCGAGCTAGGTGATAATATTTCTCTCTCTCCTCTCCCCTTCCTCTCTCTTCTCTTCTTCTTCTTCATACTCGGCAGGAGTTGCTCGTGGCGTTCGCAAGTCTGCAGGAGTGAATGCGCCTTAATTTCCTTTGAGCCGTTTGCTTCGGAGCAGCCTCCCCCCCCCCCCCCCCCCACCCACCCACTACCCCAGCTTCTTCCTCCCGCAAAACCCCCGCGACCCCCTCATTTTCCTAACCCTCCCCCCCCACTCTTCCTCCCTCCCTCCCTCCTCACCCACCGCCGGCCCTGCTTCGTCCTCTGAGCTCGCTCTCTCAACCTTATTCTGTAATTTCGTTTACAAATGAAAGGTCCTGGAGCGTCGACTTTGTGCTCATCGCGTCTGCTCAGGCTGTACGTATGTAGGCACGTGTGTGTGTCTGACTGTGTACACACGAAGCCGTATCTGTATGCGCAGGGTATGAGTTGTACGTACGTCTTACCTTCGAATTGATTTCACGATAGGACTTCTTACCACGCCTCTGATGTCTGTTCCATAGTCTGTATACTGAGGGTCGTACGTGGTCCAGTACCTAATTGTTCATTCGTATTACAAGGAATTACTCCGTACAGGATACTTTATGATCGAATTGACCGAAGCTCGCATCATTTTTTTAACGTTGAATCGATAGAGTGTTTATTTTTTCGCAAAAGACCATTCTTCGGCAAAGTTATACGTAAATTGATACAACGAAGGGTTGACGACCTCTCGGTTTCACATTTACCACGCTTAATGTGTTGGCAGCGGATCAAAACGTCACACGTGACATAATTTTATCGCGTTGTTGAAAAGCAGAACGTTACGAGGAAAGAAAAAATCGCATAAATTGTTTCGTCTTCGGGAGTTGCGTATAAGCATATGAAAAATTATTTCTGCGTGGCAGCAATATTCATCAGGGGTTTAATACAAAGTTTATTTTGGGTGGATTTTACCTCCCGACAGTGGACACGGAGAGGTTTGTCAAACATAACAGAACGTCGACGTTGACTATACCGATCCCTTGAGACGTTGCGATGGGGTTGTTACAGCTTATATTTGCATCGCCTTGCGCTACCAATAATAATCCGCAATAATTTTGGCGCTAAAATATTTCGTCAAAATTTCAGACAGCTACGCATTCGTCACGATATTCATCGGGCGATTAATCATCGAGATGATCGCGCGTTCACGCGCGGTGTTACGTCGTAGAAATCCGGCAACAGGCCTCTAACTTACTATCCTCTGAACCTTACACAGCCGCCCGTTTCGGGCGGTATTTTAATTTGCACGGAATTTTGGCCGCCGTCCAAACGGCCACCGAGATTTCTTAATACGCCAGCCACGAATACTTAGCGTCACATTCATCCCTGCAGTGTGCACGGGTTATAAACATGTGTGTACGAGTAAATGTGTATACATAACGGATTCTGCGGCTCAGACTGTGCAAACAAACGAGAAGAACCGAACAGCTTGGCTCATCCCGCCGTTCAATAACTGCGTAGCTTTCAACATTTTTCAACTTTAAACTATCGTATTACGCAACGATCGCGATCGAATGATTTCAACGAATTGTGCGAATGAGATTGGAGAAAAAATTACGAGTTCCGATCAAATCCGGGAGAACTTCTCCCCGTAAATGTTAGGGAAAATTGCCGGGCGATTGAAAGTTCGGTGCATGGTAAAAGTTTGACGGAAGCTCGACGCGTCGAGAGCGATGATCGTGCAAAGTTGAATTTCAGTTTTGGCCAATCGTCGTCGCCGTGGAAATAAATCGAGCCATCAAGCAGTCACGTCCCAAAGTTGGGGCCCCGAACCCCCGCACATCGCAGCCGCGATCCTTTGTCTTCAACTTTAGGCTGGTGTTTCGCGATTATAATTTAACGACGACGCCGGTAACGAAGCGAAGTTGGCCCCAGAAATCAATGCAGAGACAAAAGCTAGCGACTCCGGTTGAGAGTCGGGTGTTCGGCGGGCGACAGGATGGGGCGGAAAACTGAGGCCGCCGGGAGGGGGGAGGAAAAGGATGTGGGGGAGGGAAAGTCGGAGGAGAGTGTTTTGAGCGGTGGGAATATAAGAGAGGGTATCTAGCGGGGCTCTCGGTGTGAGAGAAAATACGAGGGCGTAAGAGGATGTCGTAAGTATTTTGAGTGCGCGCGCGGGGTGAAACTGTACACCTACCCTAGGCCTACGGCCTATGTATTACACGATATTGTTTCACCGTGTGACGGGGCGTCGTTCGAAGAAAGGTATCTGCGGAAAATCACCTTCGTGGAATTTACAACGTGTCATTCGAATTCCGTCGCTTTAATTAAAATGAAAGTTGTTACAGCCGACGAAGATAGAAACGGAAGAGAAAAAACACGGGCAAGAAATGCAAGTAAACACCGATATTTGCCAGCGTCAAATGATCCTGAAATAATTCCAACTTTTTTACACCGCAGCGCAAAATAATTGATTTAATTTTGTTTTGTTCGTTTAGTACGAAGACACGTGCCTTTTTGGCAAAGCAACGCGCAAACTCTTTGCTTTTCCGGCAAGGAAACGAGGAGCATATTTTGTCCTGGAAGCTCGGTTGATTGCCTCCAGCCTTGCTTTACTCAGACTTAAGAGTTAAGACCGTATACTTAAACCCCGGTATTTCCAGTTTCTCCCCGCGGTGTTCCAGCAAGTACGTTCTATCTTTCCACACGTAGATTTCGCCGGCAGGTTCTTCTTGAGCCCGGAGCTAGCTCGCGAGGAGGAGTCGCTCCCCTTCGGAGAAACAGAACTGGTAGGATGAGGACCGAGGAGGAGAGCTGCCTTAAATAAATGAAACTTCAGGAACGGTGCGCAAGAACAGGCGGCACCAGCATATAAATTCTCTCGCTTCGTAATTTCAAACTCAAACAGCACCGAGGCTCTCGCACTCCGTTTCCACCCCCTCGGGCGGTAAGGTGCACGTGGGAGTTGCCGGGGGGGGGGGGGGGGGGGGCAGCGCTAGGGAAGAGGCGAGGAAAGGAAAGCCGGAGGGGGAGGGGAGGAGGAGGAGGGTTGCTGAGATTTTAGTAGGGACAGGGATGGCAATAATTATAATAGCGGCGCCCCTGCGACTCAGACCAGGCCTACAAATTTTCTTAACCAAATATGAACCCCACGTGTCACGAATTTTCACCCCTGCTTCATCCTTTGAGACGCCGTGGCGTTTCTTCGCGAAAAAATTTCGCGCAAGCCGTGATCGAGGGTGGTGAATAAAGAAAAATATGTTTTCCCATAGCAAGAGCGTGCAAGAATTTTATACGTGGGACAGGATCTGTTTTTTAAGAAATAAACGGTTTGTAAATGTATAAACGACCGAAGCACGGGATCGTTGGGCGGGGGCAGTTTTTGAGCAATCGAGAAGGAAAAACGCTGGCCATAGGTATACGATAAGACAGGAGAACGCGAGAACTGGGTTCAGCATGGTTCCCGGGGGAGGCTGAATGTGTGCGGGTATTCCTGGTACTGTTTTGCTATTTGCGAAGCACGTATCTTTCTCCGTCGCTCGGTAAGCTCAGCCAATGAAAGCTCCGGCGAGCTTTTACCGCGTTCTTACACGACGCGGCACGAGAGTCAGGGTGGGGCTGCCACGGCGGCGTTCTTATTGTTTCAACCCCTAGCCCACCCTGGCAGCGACTCCAGCCACCCCTCGAGCGAGACTCTGTGCTTAGAATTTTAATGGACCAGCTTAGAAATTGTTGGTGGAATTAGATTTTAGAACGAGATTAGGGATGTAGAGTGTCGCGGGATGCTGCTCGAAATTACTCGCGGGGCTCAAATTCATCTTACCTTATAGAAATAATTGTCTCATGTGGGCTTAAGGCGAGAAGACTAAGGCCGTACCCACCAGTGAATTTTTTTCCATGTTTCAGAGAAAGATGGACGCGAACGGGGCGTCGAAAGAGAGCCTAGAAAGAGACGGCGGAGTGACCGATGAATACGAGCAACCTTCGAAATCCTGCAGGTTTACATGCCTACTGCCTTTGACAAGCAATCATCGTGCACGATACTTCGTTGGATGGGTCTTGTGCATCGAATAAAGGCCGAACAGCTGTGACCAGGTTTCGATTACGAGGTGGCGTGGGTCCTGGGCCCGTTTATTTGGACCCCGATGGATTTAGGGCCCCTGTATGAGGCTGAAATTTCGTCTTCTGCAACGCGGCAGCACAAGCAAAATGTGGAGGCAAGCCTGGAGGGTGCCAACCTGGCCTCTCTTCTCTTCTCTGCAGTGTATGGCGCCTCGTTGTTCCCTCGGCCTAGCTGCATGAGAATCGAGTTTCGCCGGTAGACACAGAGAGAGAGAGAGAGAGAGAGAGAGATGAGGGATGGAACGAGAGAGAGTAACGCTGTTATTGCCAATAATAGCATGGGTGCCGTGGTGTGTACGCTCGTCGCGGTGCTCGGTAAATAGAAAATTTAGAGGACGAAGGTGCAACAACGACGAGAAAAGGTAATCAGGCGCTCATCAACCCCTATACTATCCTCCTCGAACTTCCATCAAGACGCGTTGACTCGATGTTATAGGAGTTTGAAATTGACCGTGTCCTACAGGTTCAAGGAACTGCCCAGGATCGCATCGGGCTCTTCAGTATCCGATATAGTAGCTGGAAGGGATCCTGGCAATATGACAAAGTACATCTTTCCCAGCATATTCACGAGTAGTTGGAGGTGAACTTTTTAAAGACCAAACTAGGCTGTTGACGATCATGAAGCTCCAAAATTAATGCATTAACTGAGTCGTTCCAATAATGCAATTGCTTGGTCATTAGATAACATGTCGAGAAAACGAAGTTGGAGAGAATCGGCAGAAAAAAAAATTCCAGAATGGCTAAACCCCACACGACTTCAAGGATTAATAAGACTTATCGTTAGCAAAATATGTGGCAGGCGAATTCGTCAAGTTTCTATCAACGTTCCCGTGTCGCGGGTAATTTTTGTGTGAAATGGTCGGGTGTGAAAAGTTTACGGTGGCTAATTAACGAACTTATATTCTTGCGAAGCGCGAGAGAGCTTTTTCTGAAATTCTGCTAAATTGGATGTGAGGATTGTAAAGAATTCTACGAAAAAGGTAGAGAGATAAGGGCGGGATTTTTAGTTAGTCTTATTCGTTCCGTATCGTTTTTTCTCATTCGGAATTTGGCGCGTTATCGCGGGAGCGTACAAAGCTAGCCGAGACTTCAATTTAGGAAACAAAAGCTTGAGCTACCCCCGAATCACCAGTTATTCAGCGAGCGAGGCATTCTCCGTAGTTTGAAAGCACCTAATCCAAGTTGAAGTAAATCGAATGAACTCTAGAATTAAATACAACCCTCTCTGTATTCTAGGCGCGAGGCAACGCGACTCGAGGTTCCTTGTATTTAATTACCAACTCTAAGTCTCCAACCGGGAACGAGAAGGCCTCCTCGCCTCCTCCAATGCGCGAGGGACCAAGATGATGTTATAGGTGAGGTGCAGGGCGTCTCAAATTAACCGACCCCGTTACCAGGAAAAGGAGACCTCGACAACGAGCCCTTAAACAACTGTTTTATATTCCGCCACCGTATTCCACCACCACCTCCTCCTCCTCCCCTTACTTCTCGTCACCCTTCGCCTACCGATCGATCAAAATTTCCGCCTTTACTCCAACAATCTCCTCCTCTCTTTGATCCCACGAGTTCAATCATACATCCCATCGTTCTACCAACGCATTAACATCACTCAACACGGTTCCTCCTACGCACGCATACATTATATACTTTACGAAACATCAAATTACATTTCCATATCAGTGAATTCATACCCACATCATTTGTCTGCGGTGAAGGGTAGTTTTTCTCGTCGTCTCATTGAAAAATGCAGAAAACATCGCGGTCTCTTCTGTTTTGGTTTTTGCTCAAGTTGAGCTATTAACACGCCAAGTTCGGGCATTTCAAGCAAAAAACAATCGGTCTTTTTCATTTTCATACAAAGTGACGAGGATTGGAGAGAGCGGATTTTTGTCGAGTACGTGGCAACCGGCTTCGAGAAAATTAGATATTCAGCAGATGACATCAAAGACCGTTCTCCCAGCCTCAGAGGCCTAGGCGCCAAAGAAGGTTTTCCCCTTCATCCGGTAAATCCCACCCGAGCCGTATTTACGCCCCGACCCCCCTTTATCCCGCCACCGCCCCGCAGAGCCGTCGCACACGTTCGCGCAAATATCACCTTTCATATTCCTTCGAAGGAGCAGAAAATCGTTACCGGGCCTTTTGCGCGCGCGCTAGTGAAATACCTAGCCTTGTCCTTGTCCCACTTATCGCACTCGTATCTGCTCCTCGCCGGGGTGGGTTGAGGTTGGGGGTGTGTAAGTAAGTAAAGTCTCTCAACCGGCTCCCCCACCTCAGGCTACCCTTCCTCCCTTCCTCCTTTTCTGCCTAGCGCCCGCCTGCCCTTCCTCATCTAGACCCAACCGCCGCCACCCCCAGACCCCCACAGCGCCAAAGATGGCGGAAAACTAAACACCAGCCAAGAGGGGATTTTGACCCGTACCGAAGCGTGCATCTCGCGCCTTATCCCTCTGCAGAGACTTTCATAATCGTTAACGAATCGCGATTGTCACTCCGTTTTCAACTTTCTTTCTTTTTTTTTTTTTTTTTTTTTCACTCTTCATACTTATTCTGATTCTCACGCATACGTTGCGTGTCGACGCATTATGCCCGCGATTCGACGTTGTGTCTCAAACTTTTCTGCCACATTCAAATTTAATTTATCAACATTTTTTCAACCCTGTAAGATTTCTTCCGGAACATCACTTTTAGACATCGGAATAAGCGGATTCGTTGAAAAAAATTCGTTCCACCAGATATTTCTTTAACGAAATAACGAATTAAAATAATTACAGTTCTGGTTCACACACTCGTTCATCGCAATTTTGCTATTCAATGGTAATGGCATCAGACCAAGCATGTACGACAGAAACAAAAAGAAAAGAAAAATCAAAGGCATAAAATGCCGATACGATGAAAACTGAACATAACGAAACGAACAACGAACCAAGAATGGATTCAGAAATGAACAAACCTAGGAAGAAGCCTGCGGGAGATTTTCATGGGCAACTCGTTAAGAACCGTCCCCTGAGTTTCCTGAATAAATTATGTTTAATCTTCATATCAGAAATCCGAGAGGCTGCAGGCAACGGCGCGGCGAGGTGTGCCGAGGGGCTGCATGAAGATGAGGGGCAAGACGGGGGGCCGGGGGTGGGATCGCGGAGGTGGATGTTGGGAAGCAGGAAATTTCTAGAAACTTCAGGTTTAGTAATTAACGTCAGAAATTAACGATGCTCGGTGGCGTCGTGCAAAGCGCCAGAGAAATTAGTCTCGGAAATTCTCGTAAAATTTTGCTTTCCTGGCCTCTTCTCCCGCGCCGTGCCGCGCACCTCGCGAACGGTAACTTTCAGGAAATTTTCATTAAGTCTGACAGTAATGACGTCATCAGTCAGCCAACGTCGCCATCGTTTCGCGCTTGCAAGGCGAGGAAACAAGTGGTGCACGTTTAACCCTTTTATAAGTATGCACCTGCGTGTTATTTCAAACGTCTAAGCGCTGTATTCTTCGTACCGTGCGGGTAAAAGTCGAAGAAGATGCAATCAGCTTGTTCAAATTTTAGCGTCAAAAGTACGGTCGTGTGCGAGCGTAGATGTGAACAATTACCTGCTGGTTTAGAGAAACGGTATAGGAAGTTGCAGCATCAAATTTTAAGAAAGGGAAACTCCTGGTTAGAAAATTTATTGAATTTTCCATACAAACTCAAATATCTTGACGCGAAATGTCTGGTAAGTTCTGATAATAAATTCAACGTTAAAGAAACCCTCAGGGCTGAATTTGGCAAGAGTATTGGCGTTTGATAGTTTTACAGGTTTCTTTGGAAATAACAACTCATCAAAGTTACGTGCGCGTCTCCACAAGATGTGCGTAATAATTAGCTTCGTTACAGAGAAAATTGAGGTTCAAAGCAGCTTCGTCTAGATACCTACATTGTTTGTGCAAACTTGAACAAGATAATCTAAGACCGGTAAAGGTGTCACCTTCTCTATTCTGTACATCGGTTTCACCGCTCGACTAGACAAAGTAGCAATTCTGGACTCCGTTTGCGATAATGAGAAGAATACAAGAAGCAAACGAGCTAAGGCAAAAAATTTTCATCACGTTGTGTCATTGAACGATGAAAATGGATACGATGGAAAGATGAGAAAATATCGCTCATGCACGGATTTGATCTAAAAATTAGCAAATTGAATTACGAGTATTGAATTCATCCCCATACTCAATGGGCTGAATATGTGTAATTATAGCTTTTGGGGAACAATTTTTGAAATGTTCGTATAAATAATAGCAGTCCTCGAATAACTCTGTTGAACAGAAACTGCAACCAACATTCGAAGGACACGTAAGATGATCGGGATATGCTTTTATATAGAGCAGAGACTCTGCGGATGGTTGTAATTGAGCGAAAAGTAAACCGGGAATTTGTACTTTCCTCGTCTGTCCGATTTATCACACAACATGCGTCCCTATTCTTCTTGTCCCCATTTACCCTTCCCCATCCAACAATTATTGATCACCCCGAAATCGATCGACAAAAAATAATAACGGATGTATTCACGGTCTCGACCCCGGGATACATGCGCCTAATTTCTATCGTACATAGATATAAATTATACCTACACATCGGCAGTTTTCGCAAGTAATCCTGGCGTGCATACCTTCGAGCAATTCTCAAACAATTCTATACATCCGAGGAAGAGGGTGATCAAGCGGGAAGGAAGGTGAAATAGACAATACACCTTCTCGCGCTGGGTGGCTTATCTAAGAGTCCGCGGCGTAGCCCCAGGGGGACAGTAATAACCAGGCAGGCGATAGAGGCTAAGAAATGATAACGGGAGTCGCGGAGGCGGCTGCTTGGAGGCGGAGAGCCGGAGCGGGAGCTTGTGAAGCTACCATTTTCAAGTTATATTGTCGCCCGAGCAAACGCGCTATCGCATCGCGGGGTCTTCGGGCGTTACTATCCCTTGGGACTGTCTTCCATTCTCCTATTATGTTGTACAATTGTTATGTCTTCGTTACCGCACTACACACGGTGGTGTATACCTGTATATGTAATATTACACGCTACAGGTACCTACGCGGATACACACTTAACGCTTCCCCGAAAGCCTTTCCTACCCTGATGCCGCCAATCATCGGCAGAAATTACCGACTCCTCCGTTTATCGTAAGCGTCTAAAAACCTAAGGTGTTCGGATTGACCTTCGAACTTTTGTACAGGGCTCGTTCTGTAACCCGAGCGTGGGATATTTATTGAGGAAGATGAGGACGATACGACAACCTTAGTTTTGGTCACCGATTTCGGGCATAGGTATAGATTTCTCACTACTTCGACTCGGAATTTCAAGAGCCCAGGTTTTTGAGGTTGAGTTACTACGAACTGACCTCAACATTCGGGAATTGAAGTTTTGGCTCCAATATTGAAGACGAAAATTCAAGAAGTTACTTGATTAGATCAAACTTAGTGCCCGGAGGCTTCTGAAGGTTGCTGATTACGACCGAAGGCCGAAATCAACGTTCAGAAATTCAGAATGTCTGAATCTTTGTTCGCCTAACCTCGTTTGATCCATTATTTTTAGCTGAAATATTTCAAGTTAGGCTGCGTAATCAGCGTTCTAAGAACGAATTTTCAAATCTCCAGCAATTAAAAATAAGAAAAATGGAAAAATGACCAGCCTTATTGCGTCACAGCTTCTACAATATGCTCGTTGTTTTCACGCTCATTACCGTGAGTGAGTCGCGGGAAATCTTGACGTATATAAGTATCCGTTTGCGACCCAGAGATCGTTGCAATCGTCCTGCGACGGCGTGGAAAGATGAGGGGAAAAAGATCGACGCCTGAAGGGTAAAAAGATTCGAAAAACATCGCGAATAAGGTTCGGATGCTCGGTTGGGGACCGCGGTGAAACGTACGGTTCACTCAATTTGGCAGAGGGGAGCGAGAGAAGAGGGAAAAAAAGTTGGAAAAAGGCAGGAAACAGCTTAACGGGGTTAAAACCGCCCGCGCGGGTAAAAAAAAGCTAAGCGGTGTTTTATAGACTCGGCGACCACCCCGCCCACTTTTTACACCCTCGTTGGAAATTAGAGGCTTTTTGTGCTAAATATACCCTCTCGACCTCCGCCGCCAGTGAATCTCATTTTCATTTTCACATGATGGGAACACTTTTTTTAACCTTTCTCATTGCCTCGTCCTTGTTTCACCGCGTCACCGTTCTCTTTCAGCATTTTTTTTCGTCAACGATCGTTTCTCTTGCAACTGAAACTGTGACGGTCACTACTATTTATGGAATGAACAGTGTTCCCGAGTTTCTTGTTCGACTGTTGTGTCACATCATGAGACAAATTCTTCATTCTTCACGTGACGAAAATGGTACAGCTTTGTTTGCAATTGTTTTCCCCCTTCTTTACCGATCAGACAGTTGTAAATTCGAATATTTAAAATTCTGCTTTCGTGTCAAGTGAATCGTTTCGGATACCAGAAATGGGCGGCACGTGACGGAGTGTCTGAACAACTGCCTGAAAAGGACGGTTTTAATCTCGGCATATTTTACCATACAAAATGATACGCGGGGTTTTACTTGGCTTTGAGAATCTTTTCCATGTTAAGTGAAAATAAAACGCTTGAGTGGCCAGGCAAGAGGGTGTGAAACAAGGGAAGCACACTTTCTACATAAATTACCTCGACGCCGGCTGAATGCGAAACATTTGCACGAAATGTCCCAGAGTGTTAAAGAAATTATCTTGTTTAGGATTACCACTGAATTTCCGTCCGACTCAAATAAAAACGTATGGGCGTATCGCGCGTATTTCAAGAAAAGTGTAGGGTAACGACCGTACAGTTTCGCGTATAAAGTTTTGAAATTTTCTCCCCCTTGATTCGTACGGTTTGCAGTTTAATAGTTTACCGAATTAAACTAAAGTTCATCCCATTCCGTGGCGCTAATCCCATGCATTAAAAGTTGACGTAGTATACGAGAGACCGAGGATGTCCTCTAGGCATTAGATTTCTGAGTTTCCAGGGTGAGTTAGAGGAACACCAGACCTGCATTTCAACTTCAAACAGCGTTAAGACCACACCTGAATATCCGGTGCATGTTGGGTTCTTATGTGAACCGGTGAAAAGTACAAAGAAAAACAAAATTCTAGGCGCGATGGGCTTTTCGTTTCATGTGACAAGATATCGTGCAAGTGCGATAGGAAGTTGTCTCAAGCAGTGGGTTGACAAACCTTGGGGATTGAAGTTTTTATCAAAAGAGGAAGAATCGGTAGCGTCAACAAGGACTGACGTGCGACTATCAGTCTTCGTCTCGAGAGGCTCGAAAAGGAGTCACGATCTCCTTAAGGCTGCGGCAGGATAAAGGTGTCTTGTTTTGCGGAGGATATTAATTTCTCGCGTTATCTGAGGTGGAGCTCGCCATTGTAACCGAATATTCGACTGCAGGGGTAAGAACGAGCCCCTAACATTAATCAACCGAGATCTTTGGGCTCGAAGGCGCCCCTCGGTATGTACCGTTCACGTTTTTCATCTTTAATGATTTCAGCCACTCCTGCCAGAACAGCTTTGCCAAAAGTAACTTTAATTGCACCGAACGTGGGCAGCGGTTATAGTTTGGTTCGAAACAACGCCGAGGCTCTCGATCATCAATCTACCCCCGTTATCGGCAATAAATCCGAAACATCGACAGTCGACGATCCAGCTACTCTCCGTTTATGAAAATTGTGAATTTCTTCGTACCCTGAATCGCGAGGATTACAAGCCGCGCGTAATAGAAAACAAATGGCAATACTTGTTCGGCCTGGGGGACGTTTCGAATAATGACTTGACGCTGGCGAGAATGGGGATGAGCGCCATCTTGCCTTACCTCTACTTATAATTATTGATGTGGCCTGAACTTTATATAAACTCGAAACTCGACTCTCGCGCTATCGCCCACCCCTCCGGGCCCCTGCCTCCTAGAGCTCAACCTACCGGAGGGAGGAAATTGTTGGAGTTTTCAAAGTCTGACGTACAGGATATTATACTAGAAGTCTCGTTGTACGACGGGAGGGCGGCGTGAAGGCTTAGCTGACGAACCTGGAGGCTAGCATGAACGGGGCGTGCAAAAGCGTCAGGGAAACGGATGGAAAGATGATCAGGCCCAGGGGGAGAGGGGAACGCGAATTCGCGTCGCGTGTCGGCTTACATGCTTCGCAATATTTCCACCCCACACCGTTCGAGAGTATTCATCATTACCGTGGAAATTTCTGTTTCCTAAGTTCTACAATTTTCCCAATTTTTATGAGAACAAAATCTATGCTTCACCGTAATTTTATGGTAAAGTTCGTCCAAGTGTTTTTCGAATCATGAAGAAACGAAAACAATCCGACATATAACACTGGCCAAAAAGTGAAACAAATTTCTTGCAGGTTTGTCGATCAGAAAAAAAGACATGACAATTGTACTATATCCTAAGTTTGAGATTTCCCTCGAATTCCTCCCTTAACGTCCCGAAATAAAAAATTTCGGGCACTCTCAGAGGATCGAAGACATGCATACATCCAGTTCTGCGAAAAGTCCAGATGCGACAGAGAAACAAAAAAGTGACGTGGTAAACCGGTGCGTGGTATCCATGACGCAGATACCAAGTGTAGGTTTCATTTTCTCGAGAAAATAGCAAGTTCACAAAGCAAGTTTGATATTCGGATCAAAGCGGTTATTTCGAAGCAAATTTTCCCGGGAACGGTTGAAAGGGAGCTCCCGAGGACGGGCGGAGAATATGAGCAGACTTTGTCTTAACTATCGCATACTTTTACGACCTTGAAATGAGATTTCCACCACCCGCCAAGATAATACAGAGAATATTAGAGGCCAAGAACGTGGCATAGCCTCCTCGCGCTGGATGCTATAGCTATACCGCATATACTATACGGGTAGTATAAGCTTTCCTCGCAAATGAGGTAATATATATACAAAAGCTAATATGAGCAAAAGTTCGCAACTTGGATGAGTCTCCAAGCTCTCTACAGACTAAATATCTGAAGGGATCTCTCTCTCTCTCTCTCTCTCTCTCTCTCTCTCTCTCTCTCTCTCTCTCTCTCTCTCTCTCTCTCTCTCTCTCTCTCTCTCTCTCTCTCTCTCTCTCTTGCCGGCAGTAATTGATAATTCCTAATCTCGTAAAGGGTGGACGAGAAGAAGAAGGTGTACTAATTAAACAGCAATCTGACGCAAGAGGTAAATACACGAATTAGATAAGCTCTACCTCGAGATATTGAATTCGACTCAGTTCATAATGAAAAAATTTTACCGCATTGACGCAGTTGTGACAAACGAGTCAAATGCACAATAAATATGAGACGCGTATGAAAAGTTTTGCAGTTCAGCGTCACCGGAAGTGTTGGATATTTCCAAACGACGTAATTGAAATGGAAGATTGTAGGTAAAGGCGAGGCCTCTGTTATAGTGTTTTCAGTAATAAAACGACGTTGTATTTTATCGAACACGTTAACAGCTCCGTAAATCAAGGAGAAACTATTTCAGTTTAGCGCCCTGAGACTGGGGCGTAGCAATTTAAGACGCTACTAGGACTTCGGGGCAAATCGTAATCAATTAGACGCAGAGCAATTACCCCAGAGTTTATGCTATTACTGTGACAAACCAACACTTCGAAGCCAATGAAGCGGAGAAGAGTCTTCTTACCGAACAAGTAAAATGTTGTAGAATAGATGATTCAATGGAAGAATTTTAGAAAATGATCACAGGTTCATTGAACGGCGTCTAAGTTAACCCGGGCGTCGAGAACGAAGTCGAAACTTTGAGACGGTGGATCTCGATCTTCTCGAGACTTTTCACAATCAGCCGAATGGCGCTAATCTAAAGTTAGATTAAACAAACATCAGTTCCTCGGCCCGGCAAGTCTGGCTTCAGAGAAGATGTAGAGAGAATATAATCTCCACTGTTTGAGCAGTGAGCCAACAGTAAGTTTGAACAAACGTAGCTCTCCGCGGATAGAAGGTACCGTAGTAGCAACGACAGAATTCAATCCGCCCGTGAAGTATAATTATTACCGGTCGGTCTAAACATCTTATCATTTGCCCATCCGTAATAGTTACGGCATGATTTAACTATAGTTGCCATAAATTCCCGCGAGGTGAGTTGCGTAGACACTAGAGCCAAATATTCCCGCAAAACTTGATTCACAGTTTCGGTGTCGGTGACTTTAAAAAATGGTTCCACATCCAAGACCGAAGCTATTCCAGTATGTGGGATATAGAATAATGAGAAGCTAGATCTAGCATAAAATTTTGAAGCTTTTTTACCGTTGGGTGAAATATGGAATCTTCTTTTTCCTGGAATTGTTCCCGAGGGGTAGGTTGGCTCATGAATATTCATTTCTTGCCGGTTTCTTACAGGAGGGTGGCGAAGGGACGGGATGTGGCGTCGGGTCGGGGTCGGGACCTGGAGTTTCAGGGGCGGAAGGTGGAAGGAAGGGTGTACTTTTGAGCTGGTGCTAGAGACGGGAGTGGGGGATGCTGGATCAATGCTGAAACCACGCCTCCTTCGTCTTACGTGCCTCCCCTTCTTCGGTCTGCGGAAAATTGAAATTTTCGCCTTCGCCTAGGAGTGCCGGAAAGGCGGGCGAAAAATTTGGCGAGAAAAACAAATGGACTCGTTTTTTTCTTTATATATGTGAAAAAATTTGGAAAAAATTTTTTGCCCCCCAAAAACTTGACATTTTTCATTCTATATTATTTCGCCGAAAAATTCCTTACATGTATTATGAAATATATATATTTTTCTCTCGATTGCAAAATGATAAAAATTCCCCAAAATATTTGAAATTTACCATGAAACAGGAGTGACTTTTTCAATTACCTCCACTTCGTCTACTAAAATAAATAAAATGTATAATTGTTGAATAAAAGAACGAACATTATTAATCCCTTTCCTGCTCAAGCCGAATTTTCTTGTTTCTGTTTATCAAATTTGCCTGCGTATATACATAGGTATATAATTCCACGCTCTGCTCGTCGCGAGGAAGATGTTGAGAACAATATGGAAGACTCTCAGCCAACGGTGGGTATCGTCTCGAATACATCATGCGAAAATGTCTGCTGTTATTTCAGCGTTCCCCATTTGGTACACCTAATTTTCCAGAAGCCTCGCAAGCCCAGCTAGCTGTTTCTCATCTCCACCTCAAAAGCCTCGGGCGGTTCTTTCCTTCGACAACGCGGAGTGCTTCTAAGCCCGGCTCTTCTCTCGTACCACTAATTATACATCGAGATGTACTCTGAGTGATAATTACTCAAATTACGTACTGCAAAGTCTTGCAAGCGAAAAAATCCACTCCGATGAGTCCTGTATCCTTGCTTTGATCGTATTGTCTATCAATTTACTCATTCAATGAGCATATACAATACCCACAAAATTGAATTACCTTTAACTGCAGCAGTTTCAAGTAAAGACGATTTCATGTTAAATTTACAGAGAATTTCAACCAAAATCAGAGAAATTTTGACAAAACTTTACACTGAATAATGAACATATATAGTAAATTAAATGCATGTACTGAACAGAACGTTAACAAATAATTTGTGAAATTTTCACGTGGTCCTATAATAACATGATATGTGATATACAGTTGGATGAAACTTTTAACACAGCTTACAATTATTGTCAACGATGATAACATTAACGTTGAAGAATTATATCCTAGCAGAGTTGTGTTTTCTTTATAATGATTGAATAAAAACTTTCACCGTCAGAAATTTAGAAAATTGATGCAAAACTTGACAATTTTAATATATATGTAATTTTAGAAAAGTATGAAAAATGAATTTTGTTCCTCTTATCGATGTGGTCAATTAACTGTTATTCGTACACTGGTTATAAAAACTGTTGATCACGAAGGTGGATAAATTCGGTGTTAAATTCGAGAGTAGAATGAACGACCGGCCCGAAGCTGATTAAGAACTTGGTTACAAGGCTTGATTAGGCTATAAAGTGAAATCAATAATTAGCGAAGAATGCCTATCGAGGCAGTATCCACTCGTGCATGGAACCCAAGTTGCCGTTCCACAGGCGCTTATGACCGTGACCAATTTACCCTTCGGCAAAAGCCTTGACGCCTTTTCCAAAGGAATTTTGGAGTGAGCAGGAAATCGCCCGGCACGCGATCTAAGTGCACCATTTGCGGCTGATAGCTGTACTTTGCTCTAAGCGCCAGGATTTACCATTTCCCATCTCAAATCGCCTATATAGCAATTCTAATGACCCGTGAACCGATTCTGCTACCTCATAAATTTTCAAGATTTTACCATCCATGAGCCGCAGTAACGCATCCATTGTACTTCAAAGTACCGTATTAAAGCTTGGCCAAGAAATTTAAACAAAATGAGAAGCTTCATTTTTAACGGTATTTTATAACTTTTTTTTTTTACTTCCAGTGCTCGATTATCGATTTATACATTCTGGGTGAAATTGTGTAATAGTATACGCTGGTGGTAAATTCATTCGATTGTATGAAAAATGTTTGCTTTGTTTATTTATTGACAGGTAGGTTAGTGAACGTTATTTTTCATATAAAAATGATAAATCGACTACAGTTTAGTTGGAGAATAAAAAGCTGAATAAGTAGCTTATTATTTTGCTTTCAGAAAGTTTATTCTATTTGACATACGAAATTTTTTTACTGACTATTATTATTACTGCACTGTGATACATGAATTTTTTTCCTTTTTTTTATCTAGATTACAGATTTTTCAGTTAATATTAAATATTGTCGAAAAATTTTGTCGTATTCGTCTAGGACTGTTTGCTTCGTTTTAGATTGAATGCGAGTAGTGTAAATAATCGTAATGCGATAAAGTAGAATATGATGATTACACTTTGGGAATAATGAACGGTTCGATCCGATACCTTAGTACGGAATTTCGCCAGAGCGCAGCAGCACCGGCTGCACTATTTTAGCACGGAAATCAACCCTCGGTTCGGTGAATAGTACGGGGTTGTAATCTGGTCTAGACGAGTTCCGAACCGCGATACCTGCGGAGCGTGTTCCCTGCGCGAAGGGTAAGTGCACGGGTATCGTCAATAAGATATCCTGAAATCCCTACAGCGATATGCCTGCGAAACCTGGGGTAATTAATTTTTCTTCATTTTCTCTTGTCCATTTATTTTCCCCAAACTCTGTTCTCAAATGGTATTTAATTAAAAAGATAAGCTGCAGGAAATTGAAAAAGTTCCCGCCATTAGCCGAGTCCTCATGAGAGGATTAATTAAATGATAACACTATACATATTCGTTCGTGGATTAACGTTCGTGAAGTACAATTCTACGGCGTAATATAAAATTGTAAAGTCCGTTCGTACTCGGGCGTAAACTCGATACGTAATCCGACTGTCTTGAAAACCCAGCTCTCAGCTTCAACGAGTCACAATTCGTTTTGATGCTGTACCTATTTTATACACCTACCTCGGAATATTCCACGGTTGACAAGACATTTCTTGATTTCAAATTTTTGCATTAAAATTCATGCATTATACATTTAACGTATTGCGAGTTGTTCCTGAATTTTTATATTATGTATTACATTGTTCAGAACGATAAATCTTCAAGTGATATTGAACGAAGTTGAGTGTCGGGTTAACTAATTGTTCATCGAAGAGTATCTCCACATAAAAATAGTTTTCAATTTATAATTGATTAGATCATAATTTGAATTTGAAACAAAATCCATGTTTTTAAGGAAAAATTTATTGTATTTTAAATTTCTTGTATCTGGATGTGAGAATATAACTAATTGTTCAATGCCATCACTTACCAAATAAGATGCAAGATAATTTGAAAAATTTAACCTCCCGAGATCAATCAAGTTCCTAATTTCTTTGGCTCCAGAGAAAAATCGAGAATTCATTAACAGTGACAACTGGCGACCATCGGTTATATCAGTGCTTTGTCTCACGATCAGTGAAAGAACGGAAACTAGAAATTTTGCAATACAAAAAATTCTGCTTACACGGGAATTATGTTCAAAATTACGAATTTTTCTTATATTCACCCGCAGATTAGATACTTCATCCTATATGCCGAAAAGAAGAATAATATCGTGTTTTGAATACGAATCGATTCTAATGTTATAAAAAAATTTTCTATAACCTACAAATTTCTTTCACATAAAGCGTATTAAATTAAAAACAAATATTTGATGTCAGATCGTTGGATCGTTCGCGTTAAAACTATTCAACAGGTTTGATTGAAGTATTTAAATTTTGTCAAAACCAATGGACACGGAACTGTCCAGCCGTATTACACGCGATTCGTATAATCATGTCGAGTTAGGATACGAATTGCATGAAACAGGACTCCTATCGGGTGAATCAAAGGATATTGCTACAACTTTCGATCTGGGATTGCGGTTCGATACCGCGGACGTAGGCGGGTTTAAGGCGGGCGTTAAGGTAGAAGGTACGCACGCAGAGGTCGAGGGCTTATCTTTCGGTGTTGCCTCGGTAAAGTATTTCTGGAAACGAGCCGCAGGCAGGCCTTAGGAACGTAATTAATATTTATTCCATCCCCCGTTCGTGCAGGGGAATCCCGTCCCCACCCTCCCTACCTGCCGCGGCACCGCGTCCCGGTTTTCCCATTCCCTCTTTCTCCTCGATCCAGAATTCCGCCTCGCCATAGAGGGGGCTCTCTCTAAAATCCCAGCTCGCTCCTTGTAAAATCTAATATCTGAGGAGGCAGCGGGCGGCGAGGTGAGTCTCGGGACTCCGGCGCTTCGAAGGCAGCGTGAGTATTCAACCCCTGTTTTCCCGGGCGTTCAAGGGGCGGAGTCAAGACGCTGAGCTTCGTCGAATAGCGGCGCAAGCTCGCGAGCATCGCGTACCGGGATTGGCGGAGAGCTTTCTTAGAACCTACCCACCTGGAAAAAAAAATTGAATAAAAAATTGTTATCCACCGACGCTATTGGCCCCCGAGTTTTCTTCGCTTTTCCGAACCTTTAAGGGGCCAATGGCGCGCTTAAAGCTTCCTCGAGAAATCGATAAGTTGGAGCAAGCAAAGCAACGCGCCTCAGGCTGCATCCGTATTACCGCACATATAAGTACTCTACGCCCGAGCGTCCGTCGATCCCTTGCACCCACGTGACGTCGCGTAGGTTTCACCCTTCACCGATCACGCGAACCTCTCGGCAGGACTGTTTTTTATCCCCTCTACGGAATCGAGTCTCGCACTCCGAGGGGTACGAGGGGCTGGAAAATAGAAGGGGTACGTCGCGCGTAGCCTGGTTCCGGTTTCATTTCAAGTTTCCTCCCGTAAGACAAGATGAGACAAGGCGAGTGAACCCTTTGATAATGCTCAGGCATCCCACTTCGACGAGACTCGCTGCACGACCGTTCAATTTCTCGTCTTCATTATCGGGCCTCGAAGGCACGGGCCAATAATGGCGAAATATAATTCCACCGTCGGCGAAGGGGAACGACCTCTGCGAACCTGCACGCCTTCGTATTAGTCAGACGCAAACTTTACACTGAGTTTGCGATTAAAAAATGTCCACTAATTAAGATCGGGTGCGGCCATTTCACGTTTGAGATTTGGTCGAAAAATTCTTTACGCAAAAACATGCTCGTCAGAAAATAAACCCTTCATTTCTTAACGACTTTTTCGACCAATCCGACCCGCAATGTACTCAAATTTGTTACTTCAACAGCGCCTATTCACCAAAATCTGATGATGATCGGAAAAATCTAGTGAAATATAACAAAATATTTGATGACTTATAGTAGTTATAGGCAATCTTAAATGTAACCTGTGTTTTTATGAAATCTTCATCTTTGGCTGCGGTTTAAAAATTTGGTTGTATCGGACTAGATGTTTCTAAATTGTAAGCATCAGAAAACGGGCATTGCTGAAATAGCCTAGTTTATCATATCTCAAACGATATTGAGCGAAAAAAAATGTTTAAAAATTATTGGCTCGTTTCTTAAGAAGTTGGTTTTCCATTAAAAGACAAATTTGATGCGTGAACTTCAGATCTTGATCAAGACCTCGTAAAAGTCCCCATAGCATATATTCTTTTTATCATATTCGAATGGACACTTTTAGCGGAGAAACGTGCGAGGGAATTTTCACGAGATTCGGTAATCCGAGGATAGCAACGACTTTGTTCCAATTAGTCTTCAGACGGCGGGATTCGGGCGCCCGTTGAATCTCCGAAATCCATCAAGGGGCGCCGCATTTGAACAGACAATGGGAAGAGACGCAGAGTCCGCAGACACTCGAGTCGATTACATCCGGGCACTTCGTTCTCGCCTTTGAGACGTCGAGTTGATGGCGAAACCTGATATGAAAAACTGACATTCCGAGGAATAATTTAATCACAAGCAAAGGCGTGTGAGACGTCTGACTTCCTACTGCAAAAGTCGAGCGTTAATCGAGCGAGAAATGGCGACGCGTCATGTATTTTTGCACGCGTCAATGCTCACCCCTGCATGTTGTATACCTACATTACCAGCCACGTACGGTTTGGCGCGTTGACAATTTCGGCCAAAATTCTAATTTCAGTTATGCCTGCAGGTAATTGCAGGCAACCCGATTAAACGCGTGGACGTCCCTGCGCCGTACACCGAATATTTGGAGAGCGTCAAATATTACCGTAAGTGGCCGCAACCAATCGAAAATCAAGGTTAGGCTAGGTGTAATCACGATCAAGTGGATAATTCAACGCTCAAACACTGCAACAGCACGGAGATGTTGCAGGTACAATTTTACCCAACGTTTCTTCCTTTCTCGTACAGAAAGAATCGGCGCGTACTTTTGATTAGCTTTCCATGCCAGTTTTTACGTTGCGCGGAAAGTTTTCGACACCATCTTTTTAAGATTATTATCCGTAAAACACGTTCATAAACAAAATTCTTTGGAAAAAGATGCGCTATAATCGAACGAAATCAATAATCGACTCATGAACTGGTCAACGGATTTAAAAATATTTTGAACAACTCTTCAGCTATTGAAGAATCAACTTTGCGAAATTATTTGGCAGAAGAATTGAAAAGTCACGTTCTGTCGCGTATGATAGTTCTTAGGTGCAATGTGGATATCGGAAATTTGCAAAAGCGAGAACGGCATTTTAACGTGAATATGATTTTTTAGAAGATTGAAAATCATAATCAAAGGCACACGTTTCAATGACGAAAGATTGTCAGAACGGAAGAAAAAAGTTGTATATTTGAACGGAATTTATAACCGACACAGTGATACTTAAATATTAATGAATATTCTACATAATACCTACTGAATTGCAGTAATTTCGACTTTGAGGATAGGTAGACTGGAGCCGACTTCGGATCGAATCAAGAATGCAATAACCAAACTGATGTAATTACGGGCAATAATCGAGAAACGCGACACTTTCAAAGTACATTAACGTCAATTTCCATCTAACCTCTCGTGCTCCTCAGTGTTTAGCGAGAACTTACTTCGAGTCTAAGTTGTGTTACTGGCTGCAAGAGGGGCTGGCTGGATGCTTTCGAGGCGAGAGAGGAAGAGGAAACTCGGATAGAACCAGAGGGACAGAAACAGCGAGGGTAAGAGAGGCGACCTGGCATTATTAATGTTACAAGACACGTGAACCGAGTGAGTGACTGAGCGAATAGCAAGGCATACGCTTCACCGTCCATGATTGTCTCATTGTTTAACACGGAGTTAAGGCACTAGTCGAGAGAGTCTCTCTGCGAATGCACCTTCGTTGCGCAAAAAGCGCGGTAAGTCCTTGGTTGCAAAAACACCCAAGAATCGTTGAAATTCGAAAAGAAATTCGATGGGCGGAAACGTATATCTATGTTTTTGTTCAGCTTGTATCGTATGATTCCGCGGGGCTTTTGCTAAACACCGTTCGCAATCCGAACCGACAGATTGCCGAATCCCTTTTCGCTTGATATTCGCTGGAGGCGCGCCAACACCCCGTAAATTTATTTTTAATCCGCGGCCCGGGTCTGATTGGTACTGCTGCTATCCTATATCCTCGGTGAATCCATTCCAATCCCGCGGTATCAAACAACATTTTTTTTTTTTTTTCCGAAGATGAAATAAAAACGCGCGCTCGATCCGAAGGGTGTGATTGAATCCGTTATAGTCAGTGGTCGGACAAAACCACGGAATTGTTCAATCGTGGCTCGACGATTCAAATTACCGCAGACCATGCTGGACCCACGTGTTGAACGTCCATCATTGAACCCTAATGACACCTGAAGCTCAGAGGCTTAGCTTGATGCCTGGTGCGATGTTGAAAAATTCACGATCGAATGTGTAGGTAGAACCTGATGTCGGAATACTTCGTGTTTGATCATATGCATGAGCCATTTGTAAGGATTTAGGAGCGAACAGATGCAATCGGGATACGTGCGAAGGAAAGAAGTTTCCCACCAAGCAGAGGTGAAGAAGAAATTTATGAACACCATTTCCGAATCCTGTTTTGGTATTCTTCGCGTTTCCTGAGATGGGTGCAGGTTTGAATTCTCCGTGAAAGAAGGGTAAAGAAAGAAAGAAACACTGATGCCAACCGCGAACCAGAATCAGAACCCAGAACCTAGTTGTGCCAGGGTGCCGTGAGAGCCATATCTCGATATACTTGTTTCCATCAGCGATTCCCCCCCCCCCCCCCCCCCCTCCCCCTCCCCCTCCCTGGGTAATTGAAAATCATGTACAAGTTCCTCGCGTAACTGGATCGCCGGCAGGTTTACTGTTCCCGTCTGTCACTGCGAAACGGACGGGGTTGAGTGGAATGGGGCTGGGGAAGACTGACCAGCGGTCAAGCGTTGGGAAAAGGGGAAACTTATATCTCTAAGGAACAAGTTTTGAGAAAATCGTACAGAGAAACGGTACGGAGAACGAAACTACTTTCAGTGCACGAAGTCAAACCGGATATTTATTTTCAAGTTGGTAAAACGAGGGGTGTTCTTTACAACGTTGGTCGATTCTTCATACTCACAGTAGCTTTCTGCATTTGATGTCAGAATATGCTGTACAATCTGGCTAGACGCGAGGGTGCAAGTCTTATTGTTAGATTTTCGGTTTTGATTGGGACTTTGAGCTCGAATGTCAGTTGCATTGTGCAGAGTGAAACAAAGACTTGGTGCGATTTGCTCGAGTGAGAAAAACGAGAAGCAGCTAGTGAGAGTGCGGACAGAAGTGATCAAACCTTAAACTACCGGTACATTAGAATAAGTCGCAGCATTGCAAAGTGTCAGACTGCATTCTGAGGGATCAGCATAAATTTGGTCGGTTAATACGCTATCATCAATAATTTTCTAACTTGCGAGCGGAGCCAATTTATAGGGAGGCTGGCAGGTCGGACTCCTTAAACTAATATTATAATCCAAACTGACATCAAGCCATGCCTATGGTTAAAACCAGCGTCTGACAACTATTGTCCGTAGATATAACCGAAGGTATATCGCAGGTGGAAGTGGGCAACGATATTCGCCGGTATTTTTTCTCCAATAAATTTGACGGGATGAGGGGAACACGAGGGAACTGAAAAATCCACCCCCGGTGGTTTCACGTCGATACCACTATGCGGGGGAATATTTTTCCCCAGGCATAAACAACACAGCCACCTTTCCTAGTATGCTAATAAAACGGATCTTATAGAGAGAAGACGCCATTTTGAATAATGTCGACCAATCAGAACGAGCGAAGCGTCTTGGGGGTGCGCGAGGGTGGAAAGCACCCCCGACTCGGAGCTCTAGCACAAACTACCCTTATATTACACTATGAACCCCCCCTCACCCTCCCCCGTCTACCCATCGCGCTGCCGCCGCCACCCCACCCCCTTGAAACTCCATAACCAGAGATAGAACTAAATTGCTAAAACATTTTCCATTACGAAATCCGCTCTACCGATTGTTATTCCCTGCGAGGGCTTCCCCGTGCCTCGTAAACATTTTTCGCTCGAAACTTCACAATCGCGGAACGATATTACCCTGTAAAGTGTAACGTTCGTAAAATCAAGGATTATACTTCGACCGTACTACTTCAGCCGTTGTTTTCGCCCGTGTGATCAGGGTTTATCTTTACATCGAGTCGTTTTATACAGTTATGGTATTGTTTCCGTGATAAAAACTACAGTATGTACGATTCGTGTGTAATTACGATCGATATTGTCACAACACGATGCGTGTTTTGAATAATATTTGAACTCTGAGTAGCAGTCAGCGAAGGAAACGCATCGAAGAAGCTGACCAGTTAGACATGTGACGCAAACTATCGTCTAGATTTTTGAAATACGTATTACAGGAAAAAAAAACGGGAAGTTAAAAATATCAGGTATCAACGATACGATGGAATAGTTCAAATATTTGAGGCAGAGCAAACGATGTAGTTACTCTAAGACTACGGATTTTTCCTCGTTATATGTCACTCATATTTTTATGTTGAAAAATATGACTTTGTTCTTTAGGAAAAGCTAACAACAAATACGTGGCATCTATATTCTAATGGTTCTAATGGTAATGGTTACTCAGAAACACATTTTAAGGTACCTATACTTGACTTTAATTACTACGCAAGCATATTCCGGGCGATTTTTTTTCCACGTTTGGAACTTTTTTAGAATAATCATAATCTGAAGATTTGTTTCTACTTTCGATTAGTACCGATGTGAAAATTTCATTTTTTTATTTCCTGAGAGAAATGACGCTAACTCACTCATACTTTTATTTACTCTAAATTTTCGTTGCGGGAATAATTTTCTGATAAAATAAAGTGGAACGAACTTCTTCTACAGTAGTTACAGGTACATCGCTTAGATAAATTTGACCCGCTCCGCTACAGTGCCTGGGTCAACCAAACACTCCATTACCACTGGAATCAACAACAGTCGACCCCGACAAACGCCGATACTAATATAGGATCGAGTGGTCCCATCAAGGCAACAGACAAATATAAAATCAAATACTGGTACAACATGTAGGGTCGAAGTTATGAGTAACGTTAACGCGAAAGAACAACGAAAACATCGAGTATATCTTATATCTTTAGGATCACTTCAAAGACGTTTAGTAGGTACGCGTGTTTCGCGTTATTACGGTTTGTCGAATTCTGGACTGATCTTAGGTAGCAAAATAACGATTTTTCATGCAAAATACAGCGTTGCACGAACGTCGGGAATATCGTCACCTTGAGTCAACTTGAGGACACTAGACGCAACTACAATTTCACGTAGGCATAGTATTCGCGACTACTATGGTTGAACAAGACGTACGCGACGTATTTGCGATTCGAATAATGTATTTCTGCATGGGAGGAGGAAATAACTGAACCGAAGCAACGATGACGGTTAGAATTTACGGGCGAAGGTAGAACGTAAACTGTAAGAGCATCAGCTGAGGAGAATCTCTCTGCTGATTACGATGGCTGGGGCTGTCGTCTTAGACACGAAAAGCGGTCTCGAGCTCTCTCGCCCGGTCTCCGCGGTATAGGAAATGTAGGTATTCAGTCGGGGTCTTAAGGGATGGTGTCTCATGTTTCTCATTTCATCATGCAGCGCCCCTTGGAAACCCAACCTAGCACATAGGTGGATGGGCTGTCTTCTGTTGGGTGGCTGTTGGATCTCATACATACATTAACGTCGCTTGTCAAGGGAACCAGGCCTCCTCTCTGAGACTTAAGATATTGCTGGAGACCCGTTCGCCCCCTCCTCCTCCTCCTCCTCCTCCTCCTCCTACTCATCCTCTTCCACTTCCTCTTCCTCTTCCTCTTCCTCAGCCGCTCCCTCTCTTCGGTTCTCCGTTCTCTCTTTACCGTCTCTACTCTAGCCTGTCAGTCTCTCCGGTACCCTCTTCCATTAATTATGAAGCTTTCCAAGGCAAAACGGAAGTGCGTGAGCCCAAAGACTCCAAGATCCTACCCCTCTGAATCGTTCACCAACGTTACCAGGCGTCGGAACCGAGAACCGAGAGCCGAGAACGCTCGCGGCACACCTAAGATCGATTCACGTCACCAAGAATCACTGCGCACTAAATATTTCGGCAATCAATACATGCTGAAAAATCAAAAGAACCTTTTCCCAACAAGAGACTCCTCAAGCTGTCCGTAACGCTCGCAAACATTACCTCTCATCCCGCATAACCCAGACCGGAGTTTTGCGGTCCACGAGTGTCGGAGAGAAAAATCCGAAACCGCAAGTCCGTGCATCGATGTCTCCGTTTTTCCAACGTCGTAACCCGTCGTGGCAGCCTAGCTTCAACTCGTCAGGGTTAAAACTCGAGGATGTACATCGCATGTGCATATATATGTATATATATATTTAAAGCGTGAGGTTGAAAGGCCGGGGTAGAAGTTGCCGAGTTTTTACATATGTATACCTACACACGTAGGTCTAGGGAGTGCGGAGGGTCCCGCAGGATGAGAGTAAGACGGAGGAAAATCGTTACTCACTAGTCGGTGAACCTGGCAAAGGGGCAAGGAGGGGGACGGGAACGGGGGCGGAGGAATAAAGGGACCCGGGCTCCGGATAGAGAGGCGTAGGAGGAGAATAGAGGAAAGTGGAAAAGTGGGGGTAAGATGCGATCCCGGGAAAATGGCTAAAACGCGTCGATATGAGCCTGAGATGCTGCGAGCTAGGCATACACCTAGGTTTAGGTATACGTTATACGTGATTGTACGCGTGTTGGTGGGCTGCCGGCTCTGCCTGCATATACGAATGTGCCGCGTATACTCGGAACCCTACCTTTCCTACGGACAGAAGTATGCCTAAGCCTACGTCCCCCTTTACTGTCTAAAATGAATGCCCGGGGTAAATTGTTGGCAATTGTAAACTTGGTCATTATCCGTGCAGCTTTAAAATCTTTTTAATGAACTTTATGCGGCTCTTAATGACAAATAAACATTTTTATTTTTCCCCCTCATTCTCTAGAATATAAGAATTCATGAGTATCAATGTCACAGTTTTATGAATTAACAAAGAATTATATGATCACGGTCATTCAACCGCAATTTTTCTAATCTTGTTCATTTATAATTAACCGATTTATTTTAGTTTCTAAGAGCTACTGACAAGACAAAAATCCTTTACAGAGCAAAGTGCAAAGAGTACGATCAGAAAACGTAAAAAAGTGTTGACATTCCCTACTTTGACCCTACGTTCACCCTATCAAATAGTGATCTTGAGAAAATGAAATCGGCAATTTGTAAACAGCTAAAGCTACAATTTCCGAACTCACTGGTCAAGTAATGTCCGGTTAATCAGATAACATATGAGTGTAATTTTGTGAAACGTATATAATTTTTGAACTACTGGTAAATTCGAAAAATTAACGACGGAGCCAGGAATCGAACCTGGTATCTAGCGATGCTTTACCGGAGCCTTACTCCACTAGACCACCTAGCCGCCCTGACTCTGATGTCGTTAATTCGTCTCATTACCAGTAAGTTCAAATTTGTTTTCTTGTGCTGTGATAGTATATGTGAATATAGAAAGTGTTCTTCCTCTTCGAGCACATTTGTAAGAATGTCTGTAAGTGTTTACATTTTGGTATCTTACGCTTCTTGGTGCGAAGCTCGTAAGACAGTCAATGACCGTCTAATATTGAAATGCGGATATGCATCATCAACATTAATAATAATCACGAGGTAATTTTCATTTTGTGAAACGTATATAATTTTTGAACTACTGGTAAATTCGAAAAATTAACGACGGAGCCAGGAATCGAACCTGGTATCTAGCGATGCTTTACCGGAGCCTTACTCCACTAGACCACCTAGCCGCCCTGACTCTGATGTCGTTAATTCGTCTCATTACCAGTAAGTTTTTCGAATTTACCAGTAGTTCAAAAATTATATACGTTTCACAAAATGAAAATTACCTCGTGATTATTATTAATGTTGATGATGCATATCCGCATTTCAATATTAGACGGTCATTGACTGTCTTACGAGCTTCGCACCAAGAAGCGTAAGATACCAAAATGTAAACACTTACAGACATTCTTACAAATGTGCTCGAAGAGGAAGAACACTTTCTATATTCACATATACTATCACAGCACAAGAAAACAAATTTGAACTTACTGGTAATGAGACGAATTAACGACATCAGAGTCAGGGCGGCTAGGTGGTCTAGTGGAGTAAGGCTCCGGTAAAGCATCGCTAGATACCAGGTTCGATTCCTGGCTCCGTCGTTAATTTTTCGAATTTACCAGTAGTTCAAAAATTATATACGTTTCACAAAATGAAAATTACCTCGTGATTATTATTAATGTTGATGATGCATATCCGCATTTCAATATTAGACGGTCATTGACTGTCTTACGAGCTTCGCACCAAGAAGCGTAAGATACCAAAATGTAAACACTTACAGACATTCTTACAAATGTGCTCGAAGAGGAAGAACACTTTCTATATTCACATATACTATCACAGCACAAGAAAACAAATTTGAACTTACTGGTAATGAGACGAATTAACGACATCAGAGTCAGGGCGGCTAGGTGGTCTAGTGGAGTAAGGCTCCGGTAAAGCATCGCTAGATACCAGGTTCGATTCCTGGCTCCGTCGTTAATTTTTCGAATTTACCAGTAGTTCAAAAATTATATACGTTTCACAAAATGAAAATTACCTCGTGATTATTATTAATGTTGATGATGCATATCCGCATTTCAATATTAGACGGTCATTGACTGTCTTACGAGCTTCGCACCAAGAAGCGTAAGATACCAAAATGTAAACACTTACAGACATTCTTACAAATGTGCTCGAAGAGGAAGAACACTTTCTATATTCACATATGAGTGTAATATTATTTCTAACAATGTAGCAGAATAATCTTCTAGTCTGGTATTTTTCGAGTCAATCTCGCGTAGGGTAAAAAAATTTTGAGTGGCATAATATGATTTCACTTAAATAAAAAAATGTCAGTATCAATCAAAAATTGGAAAAATTGCGCCAGCAAAATCGTTGTCAACAATTAGAATTACGTGTAGAAGTAAAGTGAAAAATTGATGGTATCATTTTTTTTTTTTCGTTTCATTGTTTCTTCAAATGGCAACGCTTCTCATTAAAATATTTATGAAGCAGTTCAAAAATAAATAACCTATCTTGAAGTCAGAGTTTAGAGATAATGAACACGTGTACCTCGGCTTACGATTGACCTCAGTGAAAATATTGACCGTCATCGATCGAAGGAAATTGGCTTACTTCAAGAGACATAAACGTGGTCCGGTGGTGCGATCTGAACGTTTATACATACCTATATTTATCACAAGGCACCCTGATTGGTGCCGTTTGGGAAAGTTTATATTTCACTGTAAGAAACAAGTAAATAAACAGCATAACTTCGTGCGACTGGAAATAAAAAACGATAGAAACGAAGATTGGTTTTTTAATCGTTTTCGGCCGACAGCACTATTGGATCAGGCAAATTATGCGAGCTGAAAAAGTGAGGTAACTCGACCTTCGGCCAAAGTTAGGAAATCTTGTGAAATATTTTGAAAAAATGAATCTTAACGACCGACGATCACGGCTGAAGCTGAAAGCCAACCAGAAATGTACTTACAAAACTTAAACTGTATACGAATGAGACAAAATTATAGGATGTCAAGGGGAAATATGGAGTCTAAGCAAACAGAACGGAGACGAGGGGAAGGCGAAAATGTATAGAATCCGAGATATGACGAAAGGTCTGATATAAGGGTAAAATCAGCGAGGCAAGCTGGAGAGGACTCGGCCATTTTCTATAAACGCGTCTCGAGGCAAGGCACGGCTGTTTGGAATGGCTCCTTTGATATTTTCGACGTAAGACGCGCAGCGCAGCGGCGTCGGTTGGTTGCTTCAATTTAGATAATTAATGATATGGGGGTCGAGGTAGGGAACGGGGAGGCCAAACGACGGGTTAGATGGTAGTTGCGGGCGACGGGGGTTGAAAGGCGCGGAAGGAGGCTAGTTGCTTTTGCAGTTACCAGGATGGCTGGCTCCGATCCTGAGAGAGCGAACGGGGAAACGAGAGGCGGCCAGGAGAGACGACGATACCGAGCAGGGAGCAGGGTTTTATCTCTAAGGGCTGTTTTGAATGCCAACGCAAGCTTTGCTAGTTCTGCAAGAGAACGCGATGGCTGATAGCGCGGAGAAATTGAATTTACTTCACCCCGAAACACGCCACGCGGGTGTATCTGACATCGGCGCGACGGGGACTGTTTTCCGAAAGGTTCTTCAAACAACCTGGAACCTAGGAATACCGCAAGGACCCGCTCCTATCAGCTACGCAACCTTGCCTTATACATGGCTAGGCATAAGGCATACACTCGGCAACGCCGAGCATCCTACCCCCGAACCTTCTCTAGACTCCTCCCTTTATCCAACAGTTCAATCGCCGATCCATTATTTGTCAAAGTAACGTGAGTGCCAAGAAATGTGGAAAATTGAGAAAAATCCCATTCGGACATTCAGCTAAGGCAATAATGAGGCAATCGAGCGTTAGACTGTCATCAAATTCAGTTATTCATTGCTATAATGAGGTGCGGGATACGGTGGCTCAAACTGGACATGAGGTGTAACTTCGGTTGCCTGTCTCAGGTGCAGGGATCGTTTTATTGTTAAAACAACTCAGGGTGTAAATACGGTCGAACAATTTAACACGCGGTAAAATTATCAGATCCTGAATGATTCCGAGCACCGTTGAAAACTGGTTTTTCGAATTTAAATTACAACGACTATCGTCTTTCGAAAATTAGTAATTGTAGCGTGCAATCTGATTTCCGTACGTTTGTTGAAAATAAATCAACAATTGTGCATTCGTTCCGTTAATACGTCAAGGCATGGGAAAGCTAACTTGGCTTGAGTTTTGACTTCCGTGCTAACGACTTGATTGTACGCTGGGCAGAACTCAAGTTCACGTTAGTCAGGCCGCTGCTGCTCAACAATACCCGTGGTATCGCATTGTCCTTTGTACAACACTTACCATAGTTCTACAACATCCCTAACACTAAACACTTCTCAACAATACGGCAGAAAATCTAATTGCATCGAGTATTTCCATACAGTGACAGAAATTCTGTCAAAGGAAGAGTTTTCCTTATTTTTTTTTTTTTTTTTTCTTCCTCATCATTTCGTCAACATACTTTTAATGGGACATAATCGTCGAGTTCATCGATCTTGTTCTGTTCGAAAATGTCCATCTTGACAGTTTACGACAACAAGAAGTAATTGTAGAAAATAAAACTTACCCCCGAGATATGAGATGTGTCAAATATCAGATGGTTCTGGTGAAAATTTCTACTACCACGAATTTTTACGGGAATTGAAACATTTCGTATTATTTCGTACAAGATAGTAAATGTGCGTAGTTTTTCGTAAGGAATTGTTAATTTATTTAAAAATTGTAGTAGCTTGTAGATATTTTACTGTAAAAATACAAATTTTTATGAAAATTCACAAGTTTTTTATGAGAAACTGTGCATATTTACAATTTCATACGAAAATAATTTTTTGTACAAAATTATACGAAATGTTCCATTTTCCCTAAAAATTCGTAGAAATTATTTTCGTCGAGAATGCCACGGCATAGAAGAAGAATTAAATCCATAGTATGCTCGTCAAAGAACGTTACTTGAGCTGCGACACCATATTCATAACTTTGTTTTTTCTCTTTAAAGTTGTTTCCCAACCATATGATACGAATGTAGGGGTTTTCTCGGTGTCAACGGTCCATGGTTAAAAACATATAGAATGGCCCTTTGGGAGAGGACTCCTCAGACTGGAATATTAATTAACAACAAAACATTACTAATCCATAGGGAAGTTGGTTGAGAATTTAGAGCCTAACGTAAGCAGAACAGCGCAAAAATTAATTTTCATTTAAGAGAAGTCAAAACTGAGAGAAAGATGAAGTGTAAACTTGAGGTCGTAAAGTCATTCTACTTGTTTTCAACTGTGGGTCGTTGACACCGAGGAAACCCCATATTCATAACCACCTGGTAGATGGAAAATGGATATCCGTTTCTCAATGTCAGTAATCAAAGCGATCGGAACGACACTTCGCGTAGCTGCTTCAGGGTCAGACGCAGGACCGAATTCGCCCCTTACGGAAGCAAGGAAATGCCGAAGTGACTACTTACACTTTTACTTTCAAAGGGTGGACTGGAACCTGCCGATGCCACGTTAAACCGGACGCTTGACCGGTATCCCACGATCGATGTGAGCATTGTTTGCGCTCAGAGAAATTCCTTGAGCAGCTACGCACTCTTAGCGCCTGCATCCGGTTTTACCCCGAGCCGTACGAGGGGTGATTTTCCTAATTTTAAATAGTTTCGAAAAGTTTCGAGGGTGAAGGAAAGGTCGGTTCCGAACGCGATATTCGAAAGTCGTAAATTATTCTTCACACGAAACCCTCGTTACGTGCTTAGAAATCATTCATACCTGCGTTTATGCATATGAATGACACAATTGCTCGCTTGCCCGAACAATTCTTAAATCACATGGCAAAAATACCTGCGTCTGTAATCCGTCTCAAGTGAGTGTATAAAACTCGGTTGAACGCGATGAAACGCAAAAAAAAACTTAATTTTTTGAACAACGTTCAACATTTACTCCCGTCATCCGATCATCTTTGTCAATGATTTATCAGAACTTTGAAGCCAGCGTGTAAAAATACAAAGTTGCTTCCACTCACGTTCATTGATCTCTCTCCAGTTACGTTTGCGATCATGTCGGTGATCATCGGACGAATTCAGCAAGGTACCTGAAACCGAAAGAAAATTTACTTTCATTTCGACTCTCCTCCCCGCGAAGGTGAAAATATTTTTTTCTATTTACTTGACTTATTTATTTTAATTTTAAGTCGTCGCAATATGTCGGAAAATTAGCACATTCACCAGTGCAAAAAGTGAGAATATTTTAGAATCGAAATTATTGGCAAGAAAATACAACACGATCTGACACGAAACCCATCGAGCGTAAACAACTCCGTAAACTACAAGTGACAAGGTCATCGGACGTTGCAAGATCATCCCTGTGAAATACAAGTTTGGTAACCCCATCCTAACTCAAGACCAGTCGAAGGTGTCCTCGAGGCGATGACGCGACTCACCATCCGATCAGTGGTCAGTCCAACAGGTTCTCAGAATGTTGACCACTCGCCGTCATAGTTGCACGGTGGGAAACGCATCGAGAAAGCGTCTTGGATTCCGACCTGCCAGGAAAATGAATCAATTTTGTGTATATAGAAACCGGGTGGCACAGCTTCGCGGCTTTCGCCCTCCCCTCGTACCGCCGACTGGTCAGTCCAACAGGTTTTTCAAATTCTAACCACCACGTGATACAGAGTTGCACTGTGGGAATCGCTCGCATCTAAGATCCGGGGTACGTGATACGAAATTGAGCAGTTAGTCGCCGCCGAGACTTCTCGTCAATCGCAGAGGACCTAAGCGCGGCATTTATCGGAATTGAAATTTGTCGAAGAAGCGTTTAAGATCTTGTCTGAAAGTGAGAAAAATTTATATTCCCAAGTGCACGCGATATTGTGATCAGTGAGAGTAACAAACGGGAATTGAAAAAAACGCCACCCTAAAATTCCGGGCTTTTATCTCGCGTTATTACGCAACGATATGCTTGTGAATAATTCATCACGTCGTGAATTCAACGGTGGTAATACACCAGCGTCGGGTTATTTTGATACACTTTTTTTGGCATGGGGTAAATTGGCGCGGGCGTGAAGTTGCTTAACCGCGGGGCTGCCCGACCCCCGCTTTGTTTTAACATTTTAATTGCTTCGTATTTATTCCGTATTACACGCGCTTTTCAAGGGGAAAAGGGAAGTCGGGGTGGAGGGTCGAGGGTAGAAAAAGATAAATACATACCTGGCGGTTAAAAAGTACTTAACGCCGGCCACCAGTGACTAAGTGGTTGAGTGAAAATTTAGCGGAAAAAGTACGTCTGCCGAGGTCGCTGGGGCTCGTTTGTCGGCGTGTACCTACAACAAGACGGGTGAAAGTGAATTAAAACGACACCCTTAATTAATCACCTCACTCGCTGCCTCGTGCTGCGATTAAAACGCAGCGGTGAAAGAAGCCCGAGTTACAGGCATTGAAAAATTAAACATCAAGCAGATGCGGTGGAAAAATATATTGCACGCAATTGATGTTTCTTTTTCTTTCTTACACTAACGTAAGAAAAGATATATGCTCGATTATGAATTACCCATAAAAAAAATTCCATTGAGTTGAAATAAATTTGAATAGAATCAAAAGTAATTGTTAAAGAGATTCATAGGTTTTTAAGTAAAGTCCTTTTATATCAAAAAAATGCAAAATTTAAGAATTTTCTTCCTTCCTGCCAAATTCACAGTTTTTGCAGCTCTTCCGCTAATAACTTTGTCGGAATTTTGAATCCCGTTAATTTACCTTCCGCTAATGTATACTGATCCAAATTGAACTTTGTTAAATGATTTTTCGTACGAAATATCTATCCTTGCCAAATTCGTTGGCTTATTTTATTTGAAAACTTTATTGAAAGTTGTCGAGCGAAGAAATTGTTCAACCTCGGCCAATTCGTCGCCCGCAATAACAAAGATATTTCGAATCTTCCGTTTTATGGGACATCGAAATTCCGCAAGGAGAAATGAATACGGGAAAGGGATCGGAATTCGAACGGTTCTACAGATTTCTCAGATGTATGGAAATGTCTTTAGACCGTATTCGGAGGGGTAGCCAGGTAATATAAATTCAAATCAACTTCCCTCGTCCCCGTGACCCGGCGCCCTCCCTCCGCCGGCCTGTTTTCTCACACAACAAACTTGGCCTTCCGAGGAGGATGCCACCAACGGTATCCAGGAACTAAGTGCCTAATGAAGACATGTGATCCGCAGGGTCTCGGCTCAGAAACTTACCGCACATTTCTCCCTATAACTGCTAATAAACCAGCCCTCAAACACCGCCCCTCGAGGGTAGAAAGCTCTCGAAGAAATTTCCAAATAGACGTGTCACGCATTTTCTTTAGCAGGAATAGAGAAAAACGGAAACGTGTATGATACGGTCACCCGCATTTGCAAGTGTTCGCTTGGCGAATACGTGCATAAGTCTGTTTGTTTGGGACTCCATCACGCTGTGTATACCTAGAATATATACCTAGTTGTGTCGTGTAGTGAGATTTTGACAAAATTTCAGGGTACATAATTCCGTTAGATTTCCATAATCTTCTAAGGTTGCCCCGCAGGGGGTGGCTGCCGGGGGGCGTACGGAAGTAAGGGCAGAGGGGCGGGATCGACTGGCGAGGGGGGAGTAAACGGGTGAGCCACCCTTATAATATAATAATATGTGCCAGCCAGCAGGTTCGCTTGTAGGACGAACGACGTGGGGAGGAGAAGAGAGGTTAAAAGAGGGTAGATGGGGCTTTGGGCTGATGCAAAATGGCCGCCCACGCTAATGCCCTCTTAATATTTAGGGATCTTATACGTCCTCCCGCCTCCCCTCCCCCTCTCCCTTGAACTGACTACATCCTCCGAAAATCTAGTTTGCTGTAGCCTATGCCATTAAATACGGTTAGATGTTATCAGACCGGATAAACTTATCTAAATTTGTTTCGCGTCTGTGAACGAGATGAGATCCAGCTTCTTTTTATTACTGTCTGAAAACCTTGACCTGTAAAGGGAGTGGGCAATTTTTCATTGTCAGACGCACGATGGTTCGCGGTAAAATTGAATGAAATTTTACTGATCTTTCCAAATTTTTGCTTGGCATCCAGAGAGGTATCAAGATTTGTGGGTGCATATCAAGCAATCGTTGCGTCCTTAATGAGGACCAGACGAAGTAGGAAAGAACGAGCGAAGGTTAATTTGTGTACCGGGTATTTAAAAACCGACAGTTGAGGAACAGAGTGAACCGATCGCGAGTCGCTAAACCGTTCTCGCGATATTAAAAACTGTGCAGCATTAGATGAGAAAATGTGCCTTTTCTTATTTTTGATCCATCTCCGGAGTCTGTTCGCGGAAATATATCAGACGAAGAATGTTAAGAATCGGGGACATAAATTATCCAGCGAAACAATGGAAAAAAAAAACTTCCAAGAGATTGTTTGAAAAATCATCATTTTCGATTTTTATGGAAAGGTACGACTGCATAAACACGATTTATGATTATTCTCATGACGTATTCTGTCATGATAAGCTTAGAGACAGAAAAAAAAAGTTTAAAAAACTGATTCTTATTTTTTGAGAAAATCCTGTAGGAGAAAACAAAATCGATCAGGTCTGCGAATTCAAAATTTTTCGCAACTCAAAACCTTCCTTTATAATCGTGATCGAAGATCGATTTCACCGATCAACGAATACCGACAAACGCGTGAACGCTTCCCCGACTTTCATCCTTCTCTAAAACGGCAATGTAGCCGGTTATACGTAGAATCTAGGAAAGCACGTATCGAAGTCAGATTATCCCAAAGTCTATGGCCCAGCTGGTGTCGCTTTGACGTAAATCGAGGAGTGAGGAGCGCGTTTGTACATCCGAATTCGTTGCTAGTGAAATATCAGCCTAGCTCGACGAGGGGGTGGAGGGTGGGTGAGTTACACGGAGACGAATAAAGCAGACCTGCACCCCGCGCGGATACCAGGGACTGGATCGGCGGCCGCGATGCGTCAAAGTCGAAATTAACCGGGTTTAATACATCTTCGAACGAGGGGGTGGCCGGGGGATGGGTCGGGGGTTCGAGAGCGGGCCGCGGTACCGCCGACTTGAATAGACATGCATCATTTGCTATTCCAGGCGTCTCAAAACGCGAAATTTGAATACTCGGTGCGCGGGTATTAGCGGAGTTCTCCCCGAGTTCGTCGGCAAGGCGGCGGGGGTGGAGGTGGAGGAGGGGGCGGAGGTTCTGGAGATCCAGGAGTACGAGGATGAGGACTGGAACGAGGAGGAAGAGCCGGCGCGCGTGTGAGTCGGAGGACGAATAAAGCTGGGCCGAGAAGGGCGCAGAAGGCGCGGAAGGCGCGGAAGGCGACGAGGGTGGCTGCCTCTGCAGAGTCTAAGGTAGATTATATTATTTCTCCGCCCCCGCCGCCCGCCCCGGCTGAGCAGCCGCCATTTTGTGAATGTTAAATCATTTATTGATCCAAGATGGTGCCCCTCTCCCTCTGGCCTCCACCTCCTCTCTCCGCCGCCCCGCCACCCTCATCCTCCACCTCCTTTTCCTCCATCCAGTAACGCGCCCGGGCTGTGCAGGGAGCCGCGCCGCAGCCGCGAACGTCTGAAAGGGGTTCCAGCTACCCCGGCAATCCTTATTCCACCCCGTGAATTTATACTGGGAGGAAATTCTACGAGAACGAACTGGATTTATGGCCGAAGAGGGGAACCGCCGACCCGCTGCTCGGCTCTCGGGGCCGTCTTAAGGCTCCGCGTCCTCCCCCAATTGGCCACCGGCCCATTATTTCCGACAACCCTCGCCACCCCCGCGCCCCAACTACCTATGCATTAATCCGCGATTCTTAACCCCGGCGTAATCGTACGAGCATTCTTAATCGACGATTTGTACCGACCATTTTGAGTAGAAACTCGTGAAAAATTTTTTTTCTCGTACAATAGCGCACAATAATTTTCGAACGGCTATTAAGGGTTGAGATTAATTAATCAAATTAATTTTGAGATTAAAGTGTGCTTCAAACGTGAAGACAAACCTTTATAATAAAAATTCAGTATCAAACTAATGTTTCTTGTTTTATTTAATATTATTTTCATAATTTTTACAAGCGAAGTATGAAGTATTTGCGACAGTTACATTCGCATAATATTCGCACGATTTTTGCGGATGCGAATGCGAATATTCGTTACATCACTAGCCTTTACCATTTACGAAAAACACTAATTTGATGAATCCCTTTTCGAATTTTTATGATTTTCTGACGGCTGAAAAAATATATCCTTACCTTCGTTTCGTAAAAAGATTTCTTTTTTATTTTATTTCTTTTCTTCGTTCATGAAAACAACATTCAGAGACAATTGTTCAACTCGGAAACGTGATTAAACTGACCAGCGTACTTCTCGTAAACGGGAAGTTTGGATTGCTCAAAAATTGAACTATTTCCATGTCCTATGGTTAATGTAAACGATAACATTAATTACATTTGAATTACTCAGCTCAACCAAAATACGCTATATACCGTTGCTTGGGTATTACTGACGAGAATTGTTGACCCATGTCGTAAATATTCCACCAGATTCTTACTGGCGGAATAATTCTGCGAGAAAAATTGCTTGTGACGCGCTAAGAAATTCAATTCCGAATTTGATAAAACTCGATAGCTCGATTCTACAGAATTGATCCGTTGCTTTACCGAGCAAAGCCATAACGAGAAAAGCTGAAAATCTATTACGGCGAAAAGTTTAAAGTATCTACGTATATAATATTCCAGGACTGAGAAAAAGAAAGTGCAAAAAAAAAGAGTTACGTCGGGTATAGCGGGAAATTAAAAAACAGGCAAAACAATTTTCGTACCAAGCACCCTCGAAATCTATGTTCATATCAACGAAAGCAAAGTAGATATGCACATGTACGTACATACCTATATGGCAAGCGGAGGACGAGGTGGTGGCTGCAGATCCAGGGTTAAAACCGCGTGGAATGAGTGGCTAAGATTGGGAGGTGAAAAAGAAAACCGCAAAAAAATCGGCAAAGAGTAAAGTTGTGAGGGATGAGAGGGAGAGAGGGTGGGCAAAAATTACCCCGAACAATGGAGCCCTTTAATCGAGAACCTCGGCCGAAAATTGGCGCGCAAGCTCGCGCAGCTTTGTACGTATACGTGTAGCGTATACGCGTACGAAAAACGGAATTTTTCGCGCGCAGAATCGTAAAAATTAGGGCTCGGGTAGGGGGGTGGTGGGGGGTGGCGACAGGGGAAGAGGGGGAGGCACAGGGGTGCCGGGTGAAAAATAGGGGCGAGGTCAGTACGCCGCGGGCCGTGGAAAAATTCGCAATATAATTCGGAGAAAAGATATTGGACGGGGTTCGAGATGTTTTTCTCTTTTTTTTGTTTTTTTTTCTATGCTTTTTAATTTCGACTCATTGTCAATATTTGTTGCGTTTTGCGCAAGGTAGTTAATTGTGATCTGGCAATTTATGCCCTCGGGTCAGGAACGGCTCGGTTGTAAATACGTTTTTTACGAGCAATTTTTACCTCAGTCGCAATAATTGACATGGTCGAATCTAATTGAAGATAAACTCTTTGTGTCGACGCGATTGATTAACAATATTGAATACACCGTTTTCAATCAGTTGATTTAAACGATTAGAAAATTGTGCTGTACATTTGTAAGCCTCCTGTTCGATTGAATTTATTCCCGAAATTCATTTGATACGACAAGTTCTACTAACCACATAAATTTGTAGATTAATAAAAAGACTGAAACGAATATATAGATAAGAAATATTATTATTCAGTAACAGTTTTTATTAAATCTCACGATTTGTGCTCCGTTAAAAAATCGTACTAAAACTAAAGAAACAGTTCCTATCTTGTGATTTCGCACGTCATGGTTTCCAAGAAATACGTATTTTACAATTCAGTGTAGTATATATATGCAAGGTGAGTTCGTTAATGGTGAGTTGAATCAATGAAGATGACGGTTCGGTAAGGGTACGAAAAAATGAAGCTATTTCGAAAATATTTGTAGTCGTAGTTACAATAATAACAATAATAAATATGTTATTAGAACAAAATGAAATGAGTAGAGTGAAAAAAATTACGTATACATTAACTTTGATAGAAGTTGGGAAAAAAAAAAAAAATTTATCGGAACGATATATGTCCTTAGAAATACGAATCGGTTTCGTGAGCTTTTTTTTTTTTTTTGTAATTCACTTCTTGTCACCTCTGTTACTTGTTACTCGTTGAAAGTTACTAGTTTTATTATTTTTGTTATTACCATTTTTCACTCAGTAAAATACGTATCCGTTCTAACCGCGTTGCCCCAAGAATTTAGACGCAGTGGCACGTGAGTTTAAATCTGGGTGGTTGCTGAAATTTCTGGCATAGATACAACCCTCAGCCCTCGCAGCATTCCAACTACCACTGTATGTAGTGCCCAACGGCCGGACAGCAAAATGTAATGTAATAACTATAACATTCTAAACTCGATGCAGCTCAGCTGAGAAAAGCGGCTAAAGTTTAAGCAAAAAAAAAAAAATTTAACTGCGTTCCACATCCGATAACGATTCTCGATACCAATTATGCAAAATAATGATCACGATACTCGATGATGAAAAACTTACAATAAACTAATCAAATTTTATTTTTTTTATTTTTACAATATCACGCGAAGCTCGTAGAAAATGCTTTTTTCGTGAACCATTTCGTTGCAGATTTATTTGATAAATACGTATTTAATATAATACTTGAGCGGTGAAACGAAATTTCTACGTGATCGTATCCGAATACATCGCCAAGGTTTGAACGGAACACGCAGCGCATAGATCCAACGCGAATGTTATCCAAGCCGTATAAAATACACCATTCCAGTTTGAGACCATCTCAGACGAAGGGTGCGCCATACTTTCAAGGCCCCACCCTCCGGGAGTTTTCGGGGGGTTGGAGCGAGGGCGAGGGGTTGGTTGCCAGCGAACTATGGCCAGAGATGAGAAGAGTAGAGAGCAGAGAGAATAGAATAGAATAGAATAGGGGCGACGCCATCTTGAATTAGCCACGCTTAGAAAGTAGGGGATGCAGGGGGAGGGGGTCGGGGTTGAAATTTTTATGAGGGCAGTTTTCGCGGCAATGGTTGCCGGTGGGGACCTCGTTAAGTTTTCCTAATTTGTTCAATTATTTCCAGACACCGGAGGCTCGTAATTTTCAACCAACCGGTATACACAACGCGCACGAATATTGTTCCCGGTTTACCGCGTGTGTACGTCAAAGATTAAAATATTCCGTAGAACGAGGCTAGCCATTCCCGTATATCTGCAGCCCCTAATTCCCCTTTAAACTGACAGGGTTGTTTCGCTGCACGACTGAAACTAGGCGCCACCCTTCGTGAATTAAAAACCATATTTTAAAAATTCACGAGTATCCAGAAAACTGCAACCGTAAACCAAGAAATTATTTCGAAAGCTTCGGAATATTTCATTCGTTGAAAAAATTAACGGGAACGCAACGAAAAAACGAGACAATTTACAATTTTTCCAGAGAATACAGGCATTTCATTCGCTCAGCGAATGATATAATTATTCAGAACAGAGCTTTCATCGACGAATCAACCAGCCCCGCTATTTTTCGAAGAGAACTATCTTGCCATTGTCCGCCTCGCTGTACCGACCAGCTCGGTTTTGGTTCAGCAACCCTCCGTCAGAGGCGTTTCACCAAAGTTCTAACTCCGGTCGGTAAGGTAGAGAACCGGGATATCGTGGCTCAATTTAAACGGCATCGATGCAGAGGTACTCAAGGCACTGGTAGACCCGAATGGAAAGTAAAATACAGCAGCTTCATTAGCGGAGATTTGACACGTGCTGCGGTAGCTTTTGTGATATGGCGTCGTTTCCCACAAATTTCGGCTGATTTGATTTCTAATTTGTTATGAAAGTAGAAAGGATCAACGGACACGTGGAACTCAGTGACGCGCGTGGTTCGCACACAGATGCGTTTTACAACTTTAACGGCAATTTTTTTCTCGTGTGCAGCAAAGCTATGATAGCACAACTCGCTGCGTTCAGGGTGCAGGGTGTATAATGTACTCGTAAATTTTTCTACACGAACATGCAGCAATTTCGCAGTGCATTGTAAATTTTGCAACGCTAAGCAGGGTAGATCTTGGGGAAAAATCTATTGCCCAGCTTAGGAGCGGACTTCTACTAATTGCCCATCCCCCTCCCAGCTCTCCGCCGCGATTCCTCTCCTCTCCTCTCCTCCCCTTGCCAGCCAGTCGTCTAGTTATCTTCGGTGCAACAAAAGCGGTCAGAATAATTCTTGCTCTTATATTCTTAGATGTATGATAACTGAACCGAGCACGTAAGAATCGTTCCGTTTCGCAAATAAGGAGAGGTTCGAACTGTGCGCGTTGCGTGGCAAGCGACAGGAGGGGTTGAAAAATGAATTAACGCTGTACAGCCGGGGATGGTGGGAAAGGGATTGATAATTTATCAAACTTACGGAGCGAAGTGATAATAGCCCATCGCTCGGGCATATAACTTTTTCCTTTTTAACTTTTAAATAGTTTCAGACAAGTTTTAATTAGGAAATTCATCCGATCCCCCCGGTCCCCCTGCACTCCTCTCATCCACACCGACACCGAACATCGTTTCTCGTCGCCGTTTTATACCCTGCCCAAAAACAATACACCCGTTATTTTCTATCTATATTCTACACATGCACGAAAATCAGAGGAACTAACCAGCCGACGATTCGACAGATTGTAACTAATATCGGTCAACGATCAAAGGTATTCCGATTGCGTTGTGCGGAAAGAGAGCATTGAAAAAAAAAAAAAAAAAAAAAAATAAAGACACAATGACCAAGAAAAAGAGAAGGTGTAAATTTCGGTTTGCCGGGCAAGGGAAGGCATCGATCGCAGGCGTATACTTTTTGCCTTTCCCGGGCGTTTTGATATGCCACCCGACTTCGCTCCTCGCCCCTCGCCGCCCTCCTTCTTATTCTCCACCGCTCCTCGCAGCCTTCCCCGACTCTTTATTCTTATCTCAAATACTTCGAGCAGGGTGCTTTTACCCCCCCCCCCCCCCCCCCCCCCCCCCCCCCCCCCCCGACGCAGCCCTCTCCTGGCGGCTGCCGGCCTCGCGCGCCCCTCCGCCCCTCCACCCCTTTGCCGCTTGGAAAAGGAGATGAATAAAAAGGGAGGAAAAACTGGGCAAAGAGGGGAAGAATTTCCAAGAAAGCCAAGAAGAAGGAGTCGCGAGGTGATGGTGATGGTGGCTGTTGGGGGGGGGGGATCGGAATCGGGGATGGGGATGGGGAGGATTTTAGGGGCTGATCTCACCGCGACGTCCCGTGGGGACTCTCTTCTTACGACGAGCCCACCCCTTTTTTTTACGGGACTCGCTCCGCGGGCACACGACCTGTACACATCCCTACTTTTTATGATACGATATACAGGGTATAAAAACCCGACTCCCCGGCACCTTTTTCGCTCAGACCGCCCTATCTTGCCCACCCCACGTTTCGGGCCCCCACACCCGAGGACATATCCACGACCGTGAAACCGCGGAGTTTTTAGCGTTTCACACGCGAACCTCCATTACGCGATCCACGCGTAAAATATGCCTTCCAAACATTGAAAGAAGAAAAAAGAAGTACCGTGGACCAATATCCGATTGTGAAGGACCGAGAATACAAGTGAACCTCCTTTTGTGCCATCGTTACGATCCGTGAAAAATTTGATACGTAGATTCGTATATTTTCTATACCCATGATTAACGATGTAAAATTAATTTATACAACAAATTGTGTCAAAATTGTAACTCTGTTCGTATGTAGACAGTAATTAAGTATCATTTTCAGCTCTTCGTTCATCGTTATAGGATGAAATGAAAACGACGTCTCTTTATCGGAGTAAAGTCGTACTACCAACCGTAGAGAAGCCGAAATTTTTATCGTTATAAGATGTAGAATGCATGTATAATAGAGACGTAATTACTAAAACAAATTTTATTTACAGCCCTTGTGCAATATACGCGACACCCCGGTGTAGGAAAAAGGAAAGCTCAGGATAAAAGTTTTCTTCTTTAACGTTTTCATCTCATCTGGCATATTTTCTTCATATCTTCGTTAATACTGCAGTGAAACGTATACAATCGATCGGTACAATCTCTTGATCCTATAAATATGTAACTAATTCTCAGACTCAAACGTTGTCGATGAAACGAATGCTGATGAATCGAGAAAGAGCGTGGCAAATGAAAATTTTAAACAGGTTAATACAAGGTTTCACCGATGAAAACATGTTATTTTATATTGCAGAGAAATAACGGACTGTGCATTAGAATTACCGACCTGGGTGAACGTATAAAATTATACAATTTCATATCGACTCATTAATAATAAATAACAAAACGATTAGTAAAATATCATTAATAACCGTTTGTTTTCTCATTTCGTGCCAATTTTCCCCGACGTCAGTTTCTTTCGGCTCGCCCATATCGCGTAAGCCTTCACACTTTAAGCGCCCAAAACAAGCGATTAAACCTCTCAAGCTTCCTATTTCCTTCTCCCTCTCTCCCATTTTCGCGTCATTTCTCGCCGTCTCTTTCGCCCTCTCGCTTCTCTTATATCCATTCGAATATCCTTCCGCGTCCAAAAATGTCCAATTAATTTTGACCGACACGGTGAGGCGGTCCGGGGGTGGAGGGAGCGGCGGGGCGTTATCGATCAGCCTTCAATATATATATCCATAAATATTCAAACTAAATTCAAATTGACGCAATTACAACCGATGAATAAAATTTCCGTCACCGCAAAGTGGGTTTGGCGGTACCACGGTTAGAGTCGGCTGCGGGGGGGTGGGGGTGGGTGGAAAAGTGGGCAAAAGAGGCACGAGGCGGGGGTCACCGTCTGCGTTCTCTTTTGTCTTGGCTTTTGTGCGGCGCCATCTTGAAAAATAAAAGACACTCGGGGGTGGCTTTGGACTGCAGAAAGGAGGCCGAGAAAGCCCTGGACGGAGAGAACCGGGGGTGAAATGGCTGGCGCGGCTTTGCTGCCGTCTCGAATTCGTTTATTTTTATGTTAATGTTAATCTGCACTCTGGCGAAGCGACGCCGCTGCTGGCTTTTTCTTCTTTTCGGTCTCAAAACAGCTCCGGAATTCTTCCGATGGAAAGCTGCGTCGACCGTTCGAAGACGCGGTTTGGACACCCCTGGCCAAATAGGGTCCGGAACGGGTCGAGATTCGAAAAAATGTTGACCAAGGGGTGGCCGAACCCTTGGAGGACAAACCTGTTTGCCTGCCGAAACGAAAATTCAACCCTTAGAGCCCCTTCATTCCGACGCTACGTCCCATCTGCATCCCCCTTCCCCCTAGAGCGTGTATGTATCTATATATGTCTATTCTACTCGAGGTGAGTATACGTGTAATATAAGATTTCGGATGTAGGTAGCTACAATTACTTATTATTAGCTACAATATACCATTTGGTGAACCAAAAGGTATGCTTCATCAGCCACGTGTGGGCGAATATCCGAGGAAAGACGAACCTACGGTCAAAGCCAATTATCTATGAAACAACGATGTTCGAAAAAAATACAAATGAAACTTATTTTTTAACGAGAAAAAGAGGAGGTAGAATTTCAAGAACTTTCGAGGTTATCAATGAGCTCGCCTGAAGAGATCTTAATGGCATATCGGGTAAAAAATATATTGCAGGAAAGCAAGGCGTGTGAGAGAGTAATAATTATATTAACCAAAATTCTTTAGAAAAAAAAGCTCGACCCACAATGACAATTCTGCAGAACTAACACGGCCGTTTCCAAACTCGGAACAAACATTTCTCAAGAATGTCGTGAAAAATTTTTCTGCTTTTTCAACATTATAAAACTTACGCATATACCACGTGAAAGTCTAGAACTTGTGAAATTGAAACTCGTAAGTTAAATAATAAACATCGTACAACATTCTACATCACTCGATACCCCTGAAACTGCACCACCTCCATCTCGATCGCGCGTAGCGATGGTCCAGGCGAAGCCTCGCGGTGAGGAGACGCAAAAGGAGAGGCACAAAGAGGGGCGAGTTATTATTCCGCAAAGAGAAGAAACAATCATCCAATATGGCGGACGAGCAGAGCTCGGAGTTTGGTTCGGAGAAACGCGGGGCGCAGCGTTAAAAACAAAAGCGTTTAAATTTATGGTACAATTAAAAACTCGTCTTTATTATTTTCCTGCCACCCCCTCCCGCCCCCTTCACCCTTCCGCCTACAACCAACCCGGTGCCGTGGTGTAGCTAGATCTTCTTTTGTTTCGCCTTCGAGCCTTGCCTTATGACGTCATAACTTATCTCGACCGAGCATTGTCCCCTGGAAAACAATGTTGGTAAATCAGATTTTATTGTTACTTGGGCGCGGACTGCTGCTATATACGAAGTATTTAGATGCGAGCTGCTTTCTTTGTATCAGCTTCGTACCCGTTTCAGAGAGACTCTTCGGTACGTTTCGTGCCTCAACTGGCCAGCCAACCTGGACTCAAAGAGGTTGGATGGCCAAAAGTCGATATTCTTCTGTTAATCTTACACCGAGCATTTAAGTTAGTTGAATTAACTTAATAAAAAAATTAAACCTCGTAGATTCGTTCGATTTCACCATATCGAATTACTTGTTCTGCTTCTCTGGTAATAATAATCTCATGATAAAATTGCTAAAAAGTATCGATGTTCGGTCAACAAATTTTCTTATTTTTATGACAAATTCCGTAGATTAAACGTGTTGTATTTTTTCGGTTATTTGTTTTTTTTTTTTTTGTTTGTTTTGGTCTCAAGGAGTTACTAGCCGTACTTAACGCTGAAATGCAAATAAAGATAGTGAAGGAGAAAATTGTGGTGATATAAACGTACTGTAGGACTAGACGAAAGTGTGTATATATATATATATATATACGTTTACATCGTTATTTTTTTACATTGTACACAGTACATGGTACATAGTATACAACACACCGATGAAAATTCTTTTCAATAATTTTTGTAATATCAAAGCCTCAGCTTATATATTATACCTTAATTAGCGACACGCTGAAGGAGAGGAAATTAGCATTTACATGAAAAAATTAACCAACTCAAATTAATTTCTAAGCCGGCACAAGCTTGGAGCTGCTGTGAATTTTAATAACTTTGCGCAGTCTATTTGACTTCTCTTTTTCTCCGTTCATTTCTTTATTTTTTTTCTTTTTAATATCTTTTTTTGTTTTGTTTTACTTTTTGACCCCTCCAGTTTATATCGTACAAGGTGGGGTGAAAAACACTTTTCCACCCTTAATTTCTTACTTTGCGTACAGGCAAAACACGCAAGTCGAGGGATGGAGAAAGAAAATTGCTGCGGTGTAGAAGGAAAAGTATGGAATGAAAAATTCGATAACAAGGTGAGTGAGGAATTAAAAATTTTATAACTAGTTAGATACGTAGGGCGATGTTGTTTACGTTCGCTCGCAGCAAATTGGAGAGAAAAAAATACCGGGTGTTTGTTAAAATTTGAAAAAAATATGTTAGTTTTCCTTCCCATCGCCGTCGACCGAATGGTCAGTATATGTAACAAGAATGGCTGATGACGAATGAAAATCGATAATTTCAATACGAGAAGTCTGTTTAAATAAGATGCATTAATTATTGATCTTAGGTTAATTTTTCTCTCTATGTACGAGCTGCTATTAAATTCAATCGACTCGATTATACCTAATTCGTATACGATAGAAAACTTTCGACGGTATCGATAACTGCGACTGTTAACGAATGGTCAGTGAATATTTATGTCCCCGTAAAACCAAACGATCATTCGGTGCATCGCGCCGTATCAAAATCATGCCAACTGTCTAATAATTGGGTGAATAGACAATATGTGTGTTATGTAAAATATACACAATTGTCGGGCCGTTGGAGGAGTCTGGATGGGCGGTGCGTACTAGGGCAGAAATGCTCGTCGGTCGCGGACAGCTGCTTGAAACTGCCCGGATGGATAATAAAAGGGAAGGGAAAAAAAAAATGAAATAAACCCTTTTCGGGGTGGTCAGATAATTTGCATACCAGTTTGACCGGCCGTGATCGCTGTCCGTATGACCACGGGACATTAAAGCTACGGTTACGCCTGTACCGCGTCCCCTGAACATTTATACACACCGCTTCTAGAGCGGTAGAAGCTTTCCTACACGCGGGGTGTCCGTAACGTGTTTGTAGTTCGTGACCGAAGTCAGTCGCAGAAGCATCTCGATCGAGGACATTTGGCTGCAGAGATTTTGGTCAAGACAAATCGCTGGTGTCATGCTTTGGAGAAGGCGTCGCGTGCCGGTTGAAAAGGTGAATTAAAAAGGATGTAAGTTGGCATCTTTTTCAAAATAAAATTCCGCAAACGAATTCAAGGGATAAATAACTATGCGGTGAAAGAAAAATAGGTTTTCGCCGGGTTTGTTATTTTTTGACACAGGCACTTGTACAGACTTTTTTTAATTCTCCTCTACAATTACTCAGGAAAAGAGACGAGCTTCCCAGCCACATCTTTGAAAACGATTTTTGGTGAGATTGGTACAAGTCTTACAATTGTCGTATGGGTTATTTAGAACGTAGACGATAACAAAAGTCAAATATCGTGCAGAGAGACTTTAAACAGATCATTGGTGTTGAGGGTGTACAGTAGAAATTTGCTAAACGTGAAATTGACGTTCGGTATTTTCATCGTGTAGAAAGATAGACGTAAATTTTGCGAGGTTACGGGTTTGTAGAATTCGGAAGAAAACGAAGGAGGGTCAACGTAATCGAAAGTGACCTGGTACCACGATTCGAGAAGCTCTGAGGTACTTGGATTGCCGAATTCTCAGCATCTTAACTTAGCGTTTTCGATTTCATAGCTATAATAGTCAGAATCTGGCAACTCGATACAATTATATGTTCCGTCGAAGTAGAAGGCTTACCAATATCAATTTCCTAAGTTGCCAGCATTCTTTTTCTTTTTATCATAAGAATAGGTGAGTGTAAAATATTAACGCTTCAGCACGCCTAATTATTTTTGTAACACAATCCAGAGAGAATGTGTAATTTGATGTTCACCTATGAAAGAGAAAAAGGACTGGTCAGAGTTCGCGAACGAAAATTTTCAGATTTGATGAATAAATATCTTTTCTTTTTATTTGCAGCACCGCTTTGTGGCATTTTCGATTCGAATCCGTTGTGACAAAATAAGACAATGCGGCAACACGCTTTGAGGTGAACTTTGGGAGAGTAAACGAGTACCGCCTGCCTTACCTCCGTTTGAACTCTGGATTTGTAACTTGAAAGTTGACATTTCCGTGAAAAGTTTTCAACACCGGGTAGGTGAGACGACGTCTACGTACATCTACTTATTTTAATACACAAAACCAAGCGAACGCGCCTGTCCAAACGCAATAAAAAACAGGGCCGCGCCGCATCTCGTCTTCGCGAAAACAAGAACAATTAAGTCGCGATATTTCCCTACATACATTTCGCATTATCCCCCTCCCCTTGTCACCCCCGCACCACCGCGCGCTTGTTTCTCGGCCTCACTTATTATACGCATTTCTACGTCTACTCCGACGTTCTACCCTCTTGACGCAACGAAAACATCTAGAGTACATCTTTTCGCTATATTTTGTGCCAAAAACTTGACTCTAACCACAGCCCGCTCGCTCGGAAAGATGGTTTTCAGAATCTCTTCCTATCTTCTCAAAAAGCGTGACAGACGAAAATATAAACTTGACTCAAGTTAAAAATGGTCAATCCTTGATTAATTGAACTGGGAGGAAGAAATGACATGATCTAGGAATGGATCATCATCTCTACTTACGATTTAATTATGATTCGTTCCGTTGATGATGGTAAAAAGTATTACGAAGAAACTAAGTTTACGATTTTTGTAGAGTCATGACGTCAAGCTGATAAAATGAACTTACCATAGAAATACCAAATATGATACAAAACACAATTTAATATTGTTGGAAATAAGAGAAATTCAATAATTTCTAATTTCATTATTAATGTTTAATATTCAGGTGTAACATATAATACGCAATTCAGCGGTTCTAATAACGAGTACGAACATGCTGTGGAATCATGTAATCCGCGCGACGCGACATAAGGATAAAATGATCACTTAGTGAACTTGGAAAATAGTTTCGAGTTAATCGTTCTTAACTGTAGACTGAGGCGGTAGCAAACCGTTCCAAAAACTAACCTTGCTCAACGCAAGTTTCTCAAGTCACAAAGTTGCGATTCAAGATGCTTTCTGGTGGAAATGGTGAGTGTATAAAGTTTTTACCCGCCATACGAGTACCTAATTTTTAGGGTAATCTCATTTACTCCGCGACGTTTCATTTTGGGAAAATTCTCACATTCAAAGCATTTGGGCATCTGTCCACGAGGAAATAACACAACGGAATATTTGACGATATATAGGTGTAATTAAAACGTTGCGAGCTGACGGGAATATGATTATGACGTTGCGTTCGATTTAATTTCACTAATTCCTACAACGCGACTATTCAATTACCCAATCGTTCTATACAACTGTCGATATTAATTAACCGCGATGAAATTCTAACAGCTGAATATAATACCAATCTACACAGCTCCATCATTTCGCAAAATATCCAGAAATCAGATTATTCAACATTATACGCTGTACGATTGTAAAAAAAAAAAAAAAAAATACAGACAACTCGTGTGCTGATCGTATTTCCGCTGGCTAATTTCTTTCATTCAAATTCGTCAAGAAACGAGTTTATCTCAAACCGTTGCGCTCTTTCGGCAGTATCTGTAAGAGGGATGCGAATGCGCGAGGGTGAGAAAAAGAGGGCATAATAACGAGAGAGAGAGAGAGAGATAAAAGCGAGGAGGGGGTGCAGGCCAGCCTCCGTCTAAATTTCCCTTTAAAATATCCCTGCCCATTTTTCATCCCTCCTTTTCTTGCCGTTCCTTTCCTTTCCGTTCCTTCACTTCATTTTACTTTCCTTTGCTTCGGCTCGCTTCGCAAAGTGGGGTGGGAGTCGGGGGGCGGAAGGGTGGCCGGCCGGAGAAGGGTGGAAGGGACGGGGGTGGGGGTGGTTGAGGGGCGGGGGGAGTAGGGGAAGGACAATGGAAAAACTCCCGCCATCTTTAATTCCGTCCGTTCCGACCCCCCCAAGCAACGACGACGGGGTAAGAAAAAATAGGCGATCAATAGATTCTTCTCATTTTACTTTCAATGCGCGAGGCCCACGCGCGTCTTGTTGTTATAAACTCATCCGGTTGCGTTATTATACCTGGTTTGTCTAATTTTTATTTACTCAATGTATATATACGCATGTACCTAGATCACCGGTCAATATGCATGACATGAAAAACTTAAACCTACACCCGAAATTGGAAACTTTCTACGTGAAATTTTCAAACTACGTTAATGTACTAACGAAATAAAATTTTTTTTAAAGGTACCTCTCAGTCTATTATTGAATATCTTGAATTTTAATATAATAAACGTTATTAAATGGATGAAAATAGTCTGTGCAATAAATGTTTGTCTCGTTTATCATGTCACCTTTCTTCTATTATAATCCCCAATTACAACTTTCCTCTATATTTATTTCCTTGAATATCATATACAAATCTCTCTTTAATACAAATAATACACTTTTGCTATAAAATTCTCTTTCTCCGGTACTTTCGTTCCAGCTTCAGCGGACTTCATCATTTATGGTGTATTCCCTGCGTCGTAAATGAAATATACGCAAACGAGGTACGTGGAGACATTGCACAGGGTGTTAATCGAGTCCGATTAACTCTTTTAGACCTTAGTGATTAGCGACGCGCTAATTTATACACCTGCGTGTGCATTACATATATGCATATCTGTATATGGGGTGTTCTCGGCCATCTCACTCTGGCCCGTCACCCTCACCATACTTAATTTTATTACCTCTCCAGTATGTTGAAGGGTGCTACGATAAAAACCATTGGCAGAGTTATAGATTGGAGAAAATATTAGTTTTCTGCTTGTCATTCGATTAACGAAATCAATGTTAGCCATAATCAAATCTTTCATGAAATTCTCACGGCAAATTCTTTGGAAAAACTTTTTAAACCATAGGTAAGATGAGCGTGCATTTAGTTTTAGAGATAGGAGGATGTGATTAAAAAAACTATTCAATTTGAAAAAATGTAGATAATTAGACAAAAATTTGAGGAAAAGAAGTAAAATCTCCAGCTTGAGGATTTTGCTGTTCGTGTTTAAATCTCGGTCTTCTTCCGGATCATTTTGTGCCATTTTTTCTGTTCTATTAAAGCTTCTTGTTTCGTATCGATTTCCTCGTATATCCTTAACTTTTGTATCCGGTCTAGGCTCAATATTTTCATATTCTTATCTCGGTAAAGTATTTATTGATTTACCGTGTAGATTAACTTCATAAAAATTAATTATTACTATAATGTATGATTTCTCCGACTGCGTAATTATTTACAGGAAAATCCGTCTTCAAAAATTAAATAATTTAGATACCCTACGACGTTATAATACTAGCAGGAAAATGAAATTGAAAACCGTGGGGGTTATACTCTGGTTAGAATGATCCAGAGTATCGGATACGCAAATACAAGTATCGTTTACATTACAGACATCTTGTATACATTTGCATCAACGGTAAACATTATTTTTTGCTGTATACCAGGAATTTTGTAACCATGTCTCGAGGCTATACGAAGAGGTTCCATTAGCAGAAGTAGATTCAAGAAAATCAGCTATTTCTGGCGAGATAGCTTATTGCCAGTGTTGGCAATGTTGAAAACGTCTCCATTACTTACTTTCGTTGTTTGCTTACGCCGTTCATTTGAAATGCGATGATAACTTTTGATACGTTATATTTTGTTGAAATTCACCGGAAAGTAATACGAAGATCATTGAAAGAAGATCTTGAAACTGGGACTGTTATTCATATCAGAGCTTTTATACAATGCATACGTGGCATACTCACAACACATGCTATTTGAGAATATTCGACAAGACAATTTACCACGGAACAGTTTAAAAGCGATAAAGAGAAACGAAATGGGCTCGCATTAACATTTGGATGAACCTAATTCGTTGCAATTTTAAATACATACAATGCTAAGGTACGAAGATTCATCATTCCAAACGTGAAAAACCCGGTATTGCGTGTCTGTCTTTTTATCGTAAAAATGTAAATGTAACACCAGCTCCTTTACTTTGTCAACTAGCAACTCTACAGTATAATATACTTAATTATCCAAAAGCACACGTCACCACGAGTATACATAACACTATACCGAGAATAAAAACAACTACCGAGAACAAGTAACCCTACATCAATTTTACCACCTTGCTATTGTGCACCTCCTCATTCTGCTCCATTCAAATAAAGCTGACGATTGGTTGAATACACTAAATGTATTTAAATCATTGTACCTATAATCAGTTGGTTCAACTGGACAAATATTATTTAAATCAATTGAATTGTGTTTGTTTCGGGTGTCTAATTTTTATACGTGGCGTGCAGAAGAAACGAAAACAAGAACCCTATTAATAAAAACTTGAATTATAGTTTTTTTGTGTTATTTTAGATACGCAAAACAATTATTTTCAACTGAGGAAATAGATAGAAATTGGTCAAAACGTAGTTCGTAACTCCGGCAAAATGTAACTCTCAAATATTTTGATGAGGACCCGAATCAGTGTATTACAGTATTTTTCGTACTGTATACTGACTCGTCATTTTTGTATCAAGTTTAATTTTCTTTCGATACTTGGATTAAGTCGACGTGCCTCTAGTTCGTCGGAGAAATTTTAAGGTATGTAGAGATTACATTTAAATACATTAATACTGTACTGATGTACATTAATACCGTAATTCACCTCACGATCATAAATGCAAGCGATAAGAGTCTCGGATTTGAATTTTTATATTCCTTAGATATATGCAAACTTTGCTGTAAGTATATAGATTAATTGTAGTGACTTCTGCCATAATTCATTGATAGATTTTTAAAATTGCGCTCAAATTCGTGTCTATGTCTCCATCGTCTCCGTGTAGTATGTTCGCATTGCACAAACCACTCCGCGAAAGAGACGTCTCTGAATGCCTGGCGGTATGAGCTTTGCACTACAGTGTGAGAAAAAAATCAATAGCCGAACAGTTACCCTGAGAGTTTAATATACCGTCGTCAGGGGCTGCCTTAACAACCGTCCATATTTTTTCCGAACCTACCAATTAGTTCTCCAACTCCAAAGTCAGGGACAGCACTGTCTGGGATTATTTGGCGATGATGGAACACACGAGCTTAAATGATAGTAAATGTGAGTCGTCTCAACTCTGGTAATTGAAATCTGGTATAGGACTGCAATATATGTCGAACAAATACTCGAATCGAAATGAATATGCAAGAATGTAATTTAAAATCCTCGTTTTCTCTATTTTTTCGACTGAATTTTCAATCGGTTTTACACTTATCAATATATTTTTACGGTGATGTCTACTTGCAAAATTATTCTTCGAAAAGGAAGAAAGAAAAATACTACATCTAGCTTGCGAAGTATGCAAAAAATTAGGTAATCGGTCAGGGCGTGATAACACATCCGAATTTATACCTGCAAGCATTAAGTATATTTCGACTGATAACTGAAACAGCGGTCTGATGGTAAGCTACTACCAGCTACGCATCCCTTTAATCTGTTTATCATTGACGAAGATAAAGCTCGCCCCACTCTCAGCTATTTAGACCCGCATACTAACGTGGTACAGACAATTGTAATGATATAGTTAAACATAAGCCGATGCAAAAGATAAAAAAAAAGATCAATCAAAGAGTTGATGCGTTTCAATTATTTCATTTCATCCAGAGAATTACAGACGCCGATTTTATAACAACCTGAGGGATTAATTTTATTGCTGCAGAATTTTTTGAGTCTGACATTGAAATTGTTATTTACGTTATTCAAACTCATTTCGTCAAGATCATTTTACAAATGGAACATATTATTACGACACAAATCACTTTTCAGTAATTCGTCGCCTTTCAATCTGTGATATATACAAAGTTGCCGATTATCAGGCTGTTTCGTTTCAAATTCAAGACTTTATACAGATATTTTGATGTGCTATGAAGATAGTTATATTTTAGCTTCAATACTTTTCTCAACCACTGCTGACAATCTTTCTAGCAGACTAAGAACTCTCACATCGACTCTTGCAATCTACACTCATACTCGGTTCCACTGTACATTATGTTTCACAAACGCTGATCGTTGAGGTCATGTAACCTAATACTACCCTTATCGACCGAGTGACCTTGTTCATATTTTTGTTATTTCAATGAAAAAACGAATGGGATAAGCTCGAAACAGGACAATGTATTACTTTTTCATCGCTGAATTCGAAAAATATTTATTTATGACCTGAAAACTACAAAAAAAATTGATTTTCCACGGATTGTGTAAAAATACATTTTTGAGCGTTATTCTCACGTGAAACAAGAAAGTTTTTGAAACTTTTCATTCATCTTTGCATCGTGTAGAATTACGCTATCTGCGGAATTTTTACGGTTAGTGGTGCCTAGGCTTTGATAATAGTCAAATTAAGTGCCACTTTACTCGGTCGGTAAGGACTGACTGTAACGTCCTCTTAAAACTCTTTCATAGAAACGCGGCCTTGCTACCTCTCGTGACTCTTTTATTCTATCCCCACTTTTTCACGTTTCTCTCGCACATTAATTGTAAAAACGCGGCTGTCGCCAATGCCAGCCCAAACAAAATCAGGGCCTGGTGCAAAGTCGACTTGACGGGCCTTAAAACAAATTTCGTATAAGAAAGTAACGATTTATTACATTTTGCTATTTATTACATTGCACAAATTGTTATAGTAAGGACTCAAGGTATGCTTGAAAATTATGAATGATTAAATTATTTTTATGAAGTTCATAATTCAATCACATCAAAAATCATTTAATGATCAAATGACAAAAATAATTGCTTCATAAACTTATGGAATGCAATTTGGAATGTGTTAACGATGAGTATAGAATAAGGTTAGAATATGTAATTTTTCGTTCATTTACCAACATGTATTATAGCAAACTCGTTGTTAATATCATCATAATTTAATTTTTTAGCCACTTTGGATTTCATGGCTTAGGAAATCAATCGTTCCTGACTAATGCTAAGGATGAAGTAATCTTTTATTAGTTTCAATCTTGAAAAAGGTCTTTCCGCAGATGCGACGATTATTGCAAAAAAGCTCGATACAATTTTCAGAACAGAGATAAAATTTGGATACAGTTGAAATAAATTGTTTTAAATTTTCAAAAGAGAGCTACATCCCGAAAATTCGATTGTTATATTTCAAATTGTGTGAATTAAGTGTGAAGACAAAGCCGCAACATCGCCGAAATATGTTACCTAAATATTGGCTTCTTCCTGTACAATTTCATCGGCTTATGTTTGTAAATCCATGCAGTGGAAGCAAAGATATAAGCGTTTGAAAAAGCATTTTCAGAAATTTATTACACCAAAACTATATTTAACACGTTGACTGGCACGCAAGTAAACAACTTGCAAAAAATCAAGCAATCTTTTTTCACAAATTGAACAAAGATAGTCAAATTTCAGCCAAATTAAAAATGTCAACTTTCAAAGTCTTGCCAACTGGCATGGAAAGCTCTATATATATTTACAATTCACTTTTTATTAACACGATTTAGTAGTATAATAATAAACGACAATGAAATATATTATCATGTAAAATTCAATAAAAAAAATTACATTCAACACTTGTCTTTTTTTCAAATACGAACGTTTCGTTAATTCTCACACCTGGCGATAAAAACTTACGAAGTACGACCAGCCGTTATAACTCGACCCCAACAAAACATTTTCACTTTTCTCACTAAATAATCGGCCAGCGACTGTCGGCGCGCGGGGCCTCAGAAACGCGGGGCCCTGTGCGCTCCTGTCGTTTGCACCCCTCTTGGGCCGGCACTGGCTGTCCCACCAACACTTGTCTAAGTTTGAATGCAAGTAAACCCAGCGGAGAGTCACTTGATGCTAGTAGTTTGAACGCTTCGCGAGCAACGAGTCTGCTTTCGGCTTTTCGCTTCGAGACATTATGGGTTCTTTTCCTCAAACAGTTGTATCAATTTTTCGTATATTCCTAGCCGTGACGATACCGCTGATCTTCGTAGACGAAACATATTGCGCCGAAGGTGAGTTCTCGATTCCGGTTCCGTACCGACATTTCGTCAATATTATGATGGATAGAGAAATTTGAACATCGCAGACCCGAAATTTTTTTGGAGAAGAAATAATCATTTGACAGAGTTCTACACCAGTGTACGAATAGACACCAGAAAATACGAACAAACTACAGGAATATAAAATTATCCACAGTAATTTTGAAACGGTTGTTAGTTGATTCACTGGTGTATTTGCCCTACGTCGATTATAAATGATGATTCGCTATTCCTAGTAATACTATATATAGTCAAATCAGAGATAAATTCTTCAAATGAGCTGATAATATAGTACAATGCATATTGCATTTATAGTATAAATCGAGTAGGGACAGGTGTGAAATTGTCATTACTTATTATTCTCTTTTTTTTTGACTTGACACCACAGATAAACATTATTGGTATCAGTCAGCAAACCTGGACTTGAAAGAATCGTTGTCGTACGCGTGGAATACAAATACAGCCAAGAACGTGATCATATTTCTCGGAGATGGTATGAGCCTCGAAACCATCGCAGCGAGTAGGATCTACAATGCCGGAGAGGAGAGTTATCTCGCGTGGGAGAAATTCCCTCACATCGCCGTGACGAAGGTATAACAGAAAAAGATATTTCAGTCATACATTTAGCTACTCATGCTTCACGAGAAGGAGATTGAAAAAAAATAAACGAGAGAAAATCAGAGCCTTGGCAGACCCGGCAGACTAAATAACGAAGTCACCAGTATTTCTTTGAAAATTGTGAAACGTTGTATAATTCGTAGAATTTTATTACGCAAATGCAATAAATAGACGCGATTTGTTTTATGACTCGAACGAAAAATTCCAGCTGCGAATGTAGAAACAGAAGTTCGGCTAGTCTGTCAGATCTGCTGATGCGACGTATACGTCTACATAAGTATAATGTGTGCTGTGGGCACAGTGCCATACTTGCAATTAAAGGCAAAACGCGATGTCATAGACCTTACGTAGAGACCTTGGAAATTGTGCAGAGCGAGGAGATACACGACTGTCGAATAAAAGAAATTTTCGTGTCAGTAGCTTTATCTATGCTGTATCCGAAAATAATCACGGATATACATACACATTAACGTAAGTGGTTTTGAAGTGAAAGAAAGAAAGAAGCAATGACAAGTGTTTCGGAGAAACAAAACTTGCCCATCAGATATCTGCGTAACAGGTGAAGATAAAGTTGATCACGAATCGCGTTTCAATTATGAGTAAATTCTGATAAGTCCAAGAAAATCCCGTCAATCGCATCTTTCACATTATGCGCATTTACTTTATCGTTAGATCTGAGCAAACCTTGATTGATACAAAATCAATGTTTGTAAGAATTTCAGTCAGTCGACGAATATGTATTCAGAATTGGTGTCATTTTCACAATGTGCGAAATTACGAGGCTGAAGTTAGTAAGGTTGTAGTATCGAAACGTTGAAACAAAATTTACCATATTGCACCTTTAGAATAACGCTAGAAGTTGAATTTACAAAATTTGAATTTTTTCATGCTTTATTAAAGGTTTCTTAAATTTCAGGTAATCATCTAAAGTTGCAAAATAACGAGCTTTTCCAAAGATGCATCATTATGATAACGTTACAAACTTCAGCCTGATGCGGAATTTTATTCGTATACCTGCAATGTTTACTCAGCACTCAATTCGGAACGTAACTTTTACAAATATATACTAATGTAGTACATAAAAATAGACATATGCATGGCGATAAGCCGTAATAGACTATAAGTCCGCGCGTCGCGTCAGTTCGAGGCATCCAAGGTCGAATGCAAAATAATCTACCTGTGTCATTCCTGCATTGTGACTTCGGTGCTCTGCAAACCGTATTCCACTTTTATAAGTATTACACAAATTCGAATGAAAACTGTGTAAGCCCCGAACGTTAGTATTAACTGTGGAACTTAGGAAACGTCAGGGGTTGAAGTTAGTAACGTTATCGTAAAGAAGCATTAAGGAAAAAAGCTCTGTTTTCTCAATTTTACAATAAGTTTGAAGGAACTAAAATTACGGAATATGAGTGTGTTTGTTTTATTGCGTGTGTTTTGTTTTTCCTCAGCATCAATCGTTACGATAACGTTACTAACTTCAAGGGTGATGGAAACGTGAATATAATTTCGAATGAACTGTCGAAATCCACCGAGCTACTTTCTTCGGGCATAAGGAGCGATTAGATTTTCAAATGATGCCTAAACTTGAACTTAGAATACGGTATCGGTCATTAATTTTCACATCGGCCATACGTTGATGCGTAAGAGTTCAGACCGTTCAGACACGGCGACGACATTATGTTTCATAATACACTTATCATTCATCAACTAAACAGTGAAATTAGTTAACTTACGTCTGACTAATCTGCACGATTGTTAGCGTCTCCTTCTGCTCGATTCGACGCATCGCTCCACACATTTGGCATAATTTACCT